>NC_091327.1:30975344-30987844 GCF_038502225.1 Cherax quadricarinatus
TTAATTAAATGTCTATCAGACAGGTCTGCAACTCTTCCTTTTATATATAAATTAATTAAGACCCATAAACCAGGGAACCCAGCCCGTCCTGTTACAAGTTCAGTAGGCCGACTGCATGCAACCTATCCAAATGTCTAGTTAAACTGTTAACTCAAATGGTCGGAAACTTTTGGGATGCTCACACAAATAAATATTGTTAACCTCACAGAGAGAATCCAGAAATGAAATGTGTCACATGACTTTACTCTTGTGAGTTTTGATGTCACAGAATTGTTTACTAAAGTCTCGGTCTTTGAAGAGGAACTAGAAAACTTCTCCTTCTCTACCCCACTAACATAGTTATTGAACTTATTAAGCTTTGTGTGATGGACTACGGGTTTATGTATAAAAGTAAATACTATGGTCAAAAATAAGGCATGGCTGTCGGAAATCCGTTTAGTCCATTACTCAGCTACTTGTATTTGGAGTTCTATGAGACTAGAATCTATAAAGATATCTTACCTAGTAAAGCCAGTGATTCAGATACGTAGACGATGTTCTGTATCTGTGGTCTAGACTTCGCGATATTCATGATTTTCTTCCTAGACTCAGTGTTTTAGTATCCTCAATTAAGTTTACGACAGAGCACGAAGCAGATAATAAAATGCCTTTCTTAGATGTTCTAATGCATCTACGATATTCAAAATAGCCACTAATCAGAGATATCCTTTGGATTTGTTAGGAAGGCCTTTTTGGCAGCCAAGAATACTTTCCACAGAACTGAACCCAGGGAAGTACCTTTTCACAGGACTGAACCCAGGGAAGTACCTTTTCACAGGACTGAACCCAGGGAAGTACCTTTTCACAGGACTGAACCCAGGGAAGTACCTTTTCACAGGACTGAACCCAGGGAAGTACCTTCCAGGAAAAATATACTGGTTTTGCCATTTTGCCATGAGAATATAGCCAGCCTGCATTGTTGTCTTAAGAAGTATCGGGGCAGTGAAGCAGAAGTTGATTAAGAATATACCATCCAATATTATTGGTGTTTACAAGGTCCCATGCACACTATGCTCTCTTTCATACGTCGGGCAGACAGGTAGACCAATTGAAATCAGATTAGTCCAACATCAGTACCAGATAAAGAGGACTCAAGAATCAAATACAATCTTTAATCACGTTAGTGATTAAGGATTGCATTTAACACATACAAACACACACACACACACACACAGAGTGGTGGGGCACCTGGAAAGAAACAAGTGTATAATTGACAACCAGCACGGTTTCAGGGAAGGAAAATCCTGTGTCACAAACCTACTAGAGTTTTATGACAAGGTGACAGAAGTAAGAACAAGAGAGAGAGGGGTGGATCGACTGCGTATTTTTGGACTGCAAGAAGGCCTTCGACACAGTTCCTCACAAGAGGTTACTGCAAAAGCTAGAGGACCAGGCACACATAACAGGAAAGGCACTGCAATGGATCAGAGAATATCTGACAGGGAGGCAACAACGAGTCATGGTACGCGACGAGGTGTCAGAGTGGGCGCCTGTGACAAGCGGGGTTCCACAGGGGTCAGTCCTAGGACCTGTGCTGTTCTTGGTATATGTGAACGACATAACGGAAGGGATAGACTCAGAAGTGTCCTTGTTTGCAGATGATGTGAAGTTAATGAGAAGAATCAAATCGGACGAGGATCAGGCAGGACTACAAAGTGACCTGGACAGGCTACAAGCCTGGTCCAGCAACTGGCTCCTTGAATTTAACCCTGCCAAATGCAAAGTCATGAAGATTGGGGAAGGGCAAAGAAGACCGCAGACACAATATAGTTTAGATGGCCAAAGACTGCAAACCTCACTCAAGGAAAAAGATCTGGGGGTGAGTATAACACCGAGCATATCTCCTGAGGCGCACATCAATCAGATAACTGCTGCAGCATACGGGCGCCTGGCAAACCTACGGATAGCGTTCCGATACCTCAGTAAGGATTCGTTTAAGACTCTGTATACCATCTACGTCAGGCCCATACTGGAGTATGCAGCACCAGTTTGGAATCCACACCTAGTCAAGCACGTCAAGAAATTAGAGAAAGTGCAAAGGTTTGCAACAAGACTAGTCCCAGAGCTACGGGGATTGTCCTATGAAGAAAGGTTGAGGGAAATCGGCCTGACGACACTGGAGGACAGGAGGGTCAGGGGAGACATGATAACGACATATAAAATACTGCACGGAATAGACGAGGTGGACAAAGACGGGATGTTCCAGAGATGGGACACAGACACAAGAGGTCACAATTGGAAGTTGAAGACTCAGATGAATCAAAGGGATGTTAGGAAGTATTTCTTCAGTCATAGAGTAGTCAGGCCATGGAATAGCCTAGAAAGTGATGTAGTGGAGGCAGGAACCATACATAGTTTTAAGGCGAGGTATGATAAAGCTCATGGGGCAGGGAGAGAGAGGACCTAGTAGCAATCAGCGAAGAGGCGGGGCCAGGAGCTGTGACTCGACCCCTGCAACCACAAATAGGTGAGTACAAATAGGTGAGTACACACACACACACACACACACACACACACACATATATATATATATATATATATATATATATATATATATATATATATATATATATATATATATATATATATATATATATATATATATATATATATATATATGTCGTGCCGAATATGTAAAACTGGTCAATTAACAAGAACTCATTTAAAATTAAGTGATTTCTGAAAATTTCTCTTATAAGTTTAAAGATATTTTTTTCATTAATGTTAATGTAAAAATTTTTAATTTTGCACCAAAAGAATCTTAGAAAACTTACCTAACCTTATTATAACAAGAGCAATTTATTATAGCCTAACCCAACTACATATATTTTAGATTTGTTTACAGTAATTTAATACTAAACAAACACAGTGAAATATATTTTTTTTCGTTAGGTTCAGAATTATTTTGGCGAAATTATTGCATACACAAATTTTCACTTGTCCTATTTGGCAAGATGAACGTTGCTATATAAGCCAAGATCGCAAGTTCTGCCTATTCGACCCGACATGTGTATATATACATGTATATATATATATATATATATATATATATATATATATATATATATATATATATATATATATATATATATATATATATATATATACATATATATATATATATATATATATATATATATATATATATATATATATATATATATATATATATATATATATATATATATATATATATATATATATATATATATATGTATATATATATATATATATATATATATATATATATATATATATATATATATATATATATATATATATATGTATATATATATATATATATATATATATATATATATATATATACATATATATATATAAATATATATATATATATATATATATATATATATATATATATATATATATATATATATATATATATATATATATATATATATATATATATATGCAGAACAACCACAGAGAGAGTAGATCAGTTCTAACCTATATATACACACACACACATTCATTACTGAGAAACAACAATGACTATACATTCGCGAAATTTCAAAAAAGTTTAAATTGTCTTCGTATCAATGAAATTAATTAAAATGATATTGAATGTCGGTCGTTTGATGTATTATCAGATCTATTTATGAATGATGAAAACTACGAGGCTCACCTGAAACAATACTCTCTGTTGTTGAAGCCTAGAACTGACTATTGTTGAAGTCTATAACTGACTATTGTTGAAGTCTAGAACTGACTATTGTTGAAGTCTAGAACTGACTATTGTTGAAGTCTAGAACTGACTATTGTTGAAGTCTAGAACTGACTATTGTTGAAGTCTAGAACTGACTATTGTTGAAGTCTAGAACTGACTATTGTTGAAGTCTAGAACTGACTATTGTTGAAGTCTAGAACTGACTATTGTTGAAGTCTAGAACTGACTATTGTTGAAGTCTAGAACTGACTATTGTTGAAGTCTAGAACTGACTATTGTTGAAGTCTAGAACTGACTATTGTTAAAGTCTAGAACTGACTATTGTTGAAGCCTAGAACTGACTATTGTTGAAGTCTAGAACTGACTATTGTTGAAGTCTAGAACTGATTACTGTTAAAGTCTAGAACTGACTATTGTTGAAGTCTAGAACTGACTATTGTTGAAGCCTAGAACTGACTATTGTTGAAGTCTAGAACTGACTATTGTTGAAGTCTAGAACTGACCATTGTTGAAGTCTAGAACTGACTATTGTTGAAGTCTAGAACTGACTATTGTTGAAGTCTAGAACTGACCATTGTTGAAGTCTAGAACTGACTATTGTTGAAGTCTAGAACTGACTATTGTTGAAGTCTAGAACTGACCATTGTTGAAGTCTAGAACTGACTATTGTTGAAGCCTAGAACTGACCATTGTTGAAGTCTAGAACTGACCATTGTTGAAGTATAGAACTGACTATTGTTGAAGTCTAGAACTGACTATTGTTGAAGTCTAGAAGTGACTATTGTTGAAGGGTAGAAATGACTATTGTTGACTCCTAGAACTGACTGTTGTCGAAGGCTAGAAGTGACTATTGTTGAAGGCTAGAACAGACTACTGTTGAAACCTAGAACTGACTATTGTTGAAACCTAGAAGTGACTGTTGTTGAAGACTAGAACTGACTATTGTTGAATGTGAAAGCTGACTATTTTTGAAGGCTTGAACTGACTATTGTTGAAGATCAGAATTGACTATTGTTGAAGATATAAACTGACTGCTACTGAATACGAGAACTGACTATTGTTAAAGACTTAAAATGACTATTGTTGAATAACAGAACTGAATAATTGTTGAAGATCGGAACTGACTGCTGTTGAATATAAGAAATGACTATTTTTGAATGCTAAAACTGGCTATTGGTGAAGGCTAGAAGTAACTATTGTTGAAGCATAGAAATGACTATTGACTGTATTTTTGAAAGCTAGAGCCGAGTACCAAACTTGTGAGGTAGCAGGTACTACCAAAGGTGTGAGGTAGCAGGTACTACCAAAGGTGTGAGGTAGCAGGTACTACCAAAGGTGTGAGGTAGCAGGTACTACCAAAGGTGTGAGGTAGCAGGTACTACCAAAGGTGTGAGGTAGCAGGTACTACCAAAGGTGTGAGTTAGCAGGTACTACCAAAGGTGTGAGGTAGCAGGTACTACCAAAGGTGTGAGGTAGCAGGTACTACCAAAGGTGTGAGGTAGCAGGTACTACCAAAGGTGTGAGGTAGCAGGTACTACCAAAGGTGTGAGGTAGCAGGTACTACCAAAGGTGTGAGTTAGCAGGTACTACCAAAGGTGTGAGTTAGCAGGTACTACCAAAGGTGTGAGTTAGCAGGTACTACCAAAGGTGTGAGTTAGCAGGTACTACCAAAGGTGTGAGGTAGCAGGTACTACCAAAGGTCTCATTACATTAAGGATACATAATAACGACAAGTACACCTTGATAGTTGTTCAGTCCCTCCGTCTTGATAGTTGTTCAGTCCCTCCGTCTTGATAGGTGTTCAGTCCCTCCGTCTTGATAGGTGTTCAGTCCCTCCGTCTTGATAGGTGTTCAGTCCCTCCGTCTTGATAGTTGTTCAGTCCCTCCGTCTTGATAGGTGTTCAGTCCCTCCGTCTTGATAGGTGTTCAGTCCCTCCGTCTTGATAGTTGTTCAGTCCCTCCGTCTTGATAGGTGTTCAGTCCCTCCGTCTTGATAGGTGTTCAGTCCCTCCGTCTTGATAGGTGTTCAGTCCCTCCGTCTTGATAGGTGTTCAGTCCCTCCGTCTTGATAGTTGTTCAGTCCCTCCGTCTTGATAAGTGTTCAGTCCCTCCGTCTTGATAGGTGTTCAGTCCCTCCGTCTTGATAGGTGTTCAGTCCCTCTGTCTTGATAGGTGTTCAGTCCCTCCGTCTTGATAGGTGTTCAGTCCCTCCGTCTTGATAAGTGTTCAGTCCCTCCGTCTTGATGGGTGTTCAGTCCCTCCGTCTTGATAGGTGTTCGGTCTCTCCGTCTTGTTAAGTGTTCAGTCCCTCCGTCTTGATAGGTGTTCAGTCCCTCCGTCTTGATAGGTGTTCAGTCCCTCCGTCTTGATAGGTGTTCATTCCCTCCGTCTTGATAGGTGTTCAGTCCCTCCGTCTTGATAAGTGTTCAGTCCCTCCGTCTTGATAGGTGTTCAGTCCCTCCGTCTTGATAGGTGTTCAGTCCCTCCGTCTTGATAGGTGTTCAGTCCCTCCGTCTTGATAGGTGTTCATTCCCTCCGTCTTGATAGGTGTTCAGTCCCTCCGTCTTGATAAGTGTTCAGTCCCTCCGTCTTGATAGGTGTTCAGTCCCTCCGTCTTGATAGGTGTTCATTCCCTCCGTCTTGATAGGTGTTCAGTCCCTCCGTCTTGATAGGTGTTCATTCCCTCCGTCTTGATAGGTGTTCAGTCCCTCCGTCTTGATAAGTGTTCAGTCCCTCCGTCTTGATAGGTGTTCAGTCCCTCCGTCTTGATAGGTGATTAGTCCCTCCGTCTTGATAAGTGTTCAGTCCCTCCGTCTTGATAGGTGTTCAGTCCCTCCGTCTTGAGAGGTGTTCAGTCCCTCCGTCTTGATAGGTGTTCAGTCCCTCCGTCTTGATAGGTGTTCAGTCCCTCCGTCTTGATAGGTGTTCATTCCCTCCGTCTTGATAGGTGTTCAGTCCCTCCGTCTTGATAAGTGTTCAGTCCCTCCGTCTTGATAGGTGTTCAGTCCCTCCGTCTTGATAGGTGATTAGTCCCTCCGTCTTGGTAAGTGTTCAGTCCCTCCGTCTTGATAGGAGTTCAGTCCCTCCGTCTTGAGAGGTGTTCAGTCCCTCCGTCTTGATAGGTGTTCAGTCCCTCCGTCTTGATAGGTGTTCAGTCCCTCCGTCTTGATAGGTATTCAATCCCTCTGTCTTGATAGTTCTTCAGCCATGCACGTCATGCATATTTCTGTTTGAATATTTATGAAAATCACTGATCCTGTATACCAGGACAACACAAGCACATTGAGAAACCTGTTGTGTGGAGTGTGTTTCACCTGGTGTGTTGCTCTCTGTGCTTCCCTGGTCTGCCTTCACCCACAACAACTACCCTCTCATTGCAGATTACTACCTCTAAAACAGTGCCTCCCTTGTTGACACGCCAGCTAACTCACACACACACACACACACACACACACACACACACACACACACACACACACACACACACACACACACACACACACACACACACACACACACACACACACACACACACACACTCACACACACACTCACACACACACAACACACACACACACACACATACACACACACACACACACACACACACACACACACACACACACACACACACACACACACACACACACACACACACACACACACACACACACACACACACACACACACACACACACACACACACACATACACACACACACACACACACACACACACACACACACACACACACACACACACACACACACACACACACACACACACACACACACAGATTATCAGGAGAAGAGTGGTGGAACACCTAGAAAGGAACGAACTCATCAACAGCAGCCAACATGGTTTCAGGGACGGGAAATCCTGTGTCACAAACCTACTGCAGTTCTATGACATGGTGACAGCAGTAAGACAAGAGAGAGAGGGGTGGGTGGATTGCATTTTCTTGGACTGCAAGAAGGCGTTTGACACAGTTCCACACAAGAGATTGGTGCAAAAACTGGAGGACCAAGCAGGGATAACAGGGAAGGCACTACAATGGATCAGGGAATACTTGTCAGGAAGACAGCAGCGAGTCATGGTACGTGGCGAGGTGTCAGAGTGGGCACCTGTGACCAGCGGGGTCCCGCAGGGGTCAGTCCTAGGACCAGTGCTGTTTCTGGTATTTGTGAACGACATGACGGAAGGAATAGACTCTGAGGTGTCCCTGTTTGCAGATGACGTGAAGTTGATGAGAAGAATTCACTCGATCGAAGACCAGGCAGAACTACAAAGGGATCTGGACAGGCTGCAGACCTGGTCCAGCAATTGGCTCCTGGAGTTCAATCCCACCAAGTGCAAAGTCATGAAGATTGGGGAAGGGCAAAGAAGGCCGCAGACGGAGTACAGTCTAGGGGGTCAGAGACTACAAACCTCACTCAATGAAAAAGATCTTGGGGTGAGTATAACACCAGGCACATCTCCTGAAGCGCACATCAACCAAATAACTGCTGCAGCATATGGGCGCCTAGCAAACCTCAGAACAGCATTCCGACATCTTAATAAGGAATCATTCAGGACCCTGTACACCGTATACGTTAGGCCCATATTGGAGTATGCGGCACCAGTTTGGAACCCACACCTAGCCAAGCACGTGAAGATGCTAGAGAAAGTGCAAAGGTTTGCAACAAGACTAGTCCCAGAGCTAAGAGGTATGTCCTACGAGGAGAGGTTAAGGGAAATCAACCTGACGACACTGGAGGACAGGAGAGATAGGGGGGACATGATAACGACATACAAAATACTGAGAGGAATTGACAAGGTGGACAAAGACAGGATGTTCCAGAGACTGGACACACTAACAAGGGGACACAGTTGGAAGCTGAAGACACAGATGAATCACAGGGCTGTTAGGAAGTATTTCTTTAGCCACAGAGTAGTCAGTAAGTGGAATAGTTTGGGAAGCGATGTAGTGGAGGCAGGATCCATACATAGCTTTAAGCAGAGGTATGATAAAGCTCACGGCTCAGGGAGAGTGACCTAGTAGCGATCAGTGAAGAGGCGGGGCCAGGATCTCGGAATCGACCCCCGCAACCTCAACTAGGTGAGTACAACTAGGTGAGTACACACACACACACACACGCACACACACACACACATACACACACACACAAACACACACACACACCCACACATACACACACACACACACACACACACACACACACACACACACACACACACACACACACACACACACACACACACACACACACACACACACACACACACACACACACACATACACACACACACACACACACACACACACACACACACACACACACACACACACACACACACACACACACACACACACACACACACACACACACACACACACACACACGAAAGAATTAAAGAGGCATCGGACATAATAGCTCCTACAGGAATGATAACAGATGCCATCTTTCCAACGGGATGTCAGATCCTGAGGGAAAGCAGAGGAACAGAAGGTATGGAGGAGTGGCACTGCTCATTAAAAACCAATGGGATTTTGACGAGCTGGATAGAGGAGACAGAGGAGAAGCAAGAGACTACATAATAGGAACACTTCAGTCTGGAGGCCCAAAGGTGGTAATTGCAGTGATGTATAACCCACCGCAGAACAGTAGGAGGCCAAGGCAAGAGTATGATGAGAGTAATAGAGCGTTGGTTGACACACTGACTGAAGTGGGCAGAAGGGCTTATTCGAGCAGAGTAACGCTACTGATTGTGGGCGACTTCAATCACAAAGAAATTGACTGGGAGAACTTGGAGCCATATGGGAGCCTAGAAACGTGGAGGGCTATGATGATAGAGATGGTACTGGAAAACCTTATGCACCAACACGTAAGGGACACTACCAGAGAGAGAGGATAAGATTAACCAGCAAGACTGGACCTAGTATTCACCTTGAGTAGTGCAGATATTGAGGACATCACACATGAAAGATCCCTCGAGGCCAGTGGCCACGTGGTTCGGAGCTTCGAAAACATAGTAGAGTTACAAGTGGAGAGGGAAACGGGAAGGGCAGGACAAATGAAGCAAAACTGCAAAAAAGGTGACCACACAGGCATGAAGAATTTCCTACACGAGGTTCAGTGGGACAGAGAACTGTCAGGGAAGTCATTAAATGAGATGATGGAATATGTGACAACAATGAGCATAGAAGCTGAGGAGAGGTTTGTACCCAAGGGTAACAGAAATAATGAGAAGGCCAGGACGAGCCCTTGGTTCACTCAAAGGGGTAGAGAGGCCAAAACAAAGTGTACTAGAGAATGACAGAAGTATGGAAGGCAATGGACCCAAGAGAATAAGGAGAGTAGTCGAAGAACCAGAAATGAATATGCACAGGTAAGAAGGGAGGCCCAACGACAATACGAAAACGACAAAGCAGCGAAAGCCAAATCTGACCCAAAGCTGTTGTACAGCCACTTCAGGAGGAAAACAACAGTCAAGGACCAGGTAATCAGGCTGAGGAAGGAAGGAGGGGGGATCACAAGAAACGCCCGCGATGTATGTGAGGAACTCAACATGAGATTCAAAGAAGTGTTAACAGAGGAGACAGAAAGGACTCTGGAAAGACAGAGAGGTGGGGTACACCATCAAATGTTGGACACAATACATACAACCGAGGAAGAAGTGAAGAGGCTGCTAAGCGAACTAGATACCTCAAAGGAGGCCGGATAACATCTCTCCATGGGTCCTGAGAGAGAGAACAGAGGCGTTACGTGTGCCGCTAACAACAATCTTCAACACATCTATCGAAACAGTGCTACTACCTGAGGTATGGAAGACAGCAAATGTAGTCCAGTTTTTTAAAAAGGAGAGAGACACGAAGCCCTAAACTACAGACCAGTGTCATTAACATATATAGTATGCAAAGTTATGGGGAAGATTATTAAGAGAAGAGTGGTGGAGCACCTAGTGAGGAATGAGCTTATCAACGACAACCAGCACGGTTTCAGGGACGGGAAATCCCGTGTCACAAACCTGCTGAAGTTCTATGACAGAGTGACAGCAGTAAGACAAGAGAGAAAGAGAGGTGGGTAGATTGCGTTTTCTTGGATTGACACAGGCTTTGACACAGTTCCACACAAGAAATTAGTGCATAAGCTGGAAAACCAGGCAGGTATAACTGGAAGGCACTGCAATGGATCAGAGAATACCTGTCGGGAAGACATCAGCGAGTCATGGTACGTGACGAGGTGTCAAAGTGGGCGCCTGTGACGAGCGGGGTCCCACAAAGGTCAGTCCTAGGACCGGTGCTGTTTCTGGTGTATATGAAGGACATGATGGAAGGAATAGACTTAGAAGTGTTCCTGTTTACAGATGATCTGAAGTTGGTGAAACGAATTCAATCGGACGAGAACCAGGCGGAACCACAAAGGGATCTGGGCAGGCTGTAGTCCTGGTCCGGGAGCTAGCTCCTGGAGTTCAACCCCACCAAGTGCAAAGTCATGAAGATTGGAAAAGGGCAAAGAAGGCCGCAGACGGAGTACAGTCTAGGGGGCCAGAGACTACAAACCTCACTCAAGGAAAAGGATCTTTGTGTGTGTATAACACCAGGCATATCTGAGGCGCACATCAACTAAATAACTGCTGCAGCATATGGGTGTCCAGCAAACCTAAGAATAGCATTCCAACATCTTAATAAGGAATCGACCCTGTACACCGTGTATGTCAGGCCTATAGTAGAGTGTGCCAAACATGTAAGGAAATTAGAGAAAGTGTAAAGGTTTGCTACGAGATTAGTCCCGGAGCTAAGGAGTATGTCCTACAAGGAGAGGCTAAGGGAAATCGATCTGACAACACTGGAGGACAGGAGAGATAGGAGGGATATGATAACGACATATAAAATACTGAGAGGAATTTACAAGGTGGAGAGAGACAGGATGTTCCAGAGATTGGACACAGCAACAAGGGGTCACAGTTGGAAGCTGAAAACTCAGATGAATCACAGGAATGTTAGGAAGTATTTCTTCAGTCACAGAGTTGCCAGGAAGTGGAATAGTCTGGGAAGTGGTGTAGTGGAGGCAGGATCCATACATAGCAGGGAGAGTGGCAGGGAGAGTGGCCTTGTAGTGGCCATTGAAGAGGAGGGGCCAGGAGCTGTGACTCGACCCCTACAACCACAAGTAGTGAGTACAACTAGGTAAGTGAGTACACACACACACACACACACACACACACACACACACACACACATACACACACACACACACACACACACACACACACACACACACACACACACACACACACACACACACACACACAACAGTGTATGTGTAACGGGTAATAGTGACAGCTACATAAGCACGCCTAGCCAAACTAAGAACGACAATTGGATGGAAATAAAAGCAGCATTCAGGACTCTATGTGACGTTCGTCAGATCTTTCATAGAGTACGCAGAACCTGTCTTGAGCCCACCCAATAAAAGGAATATTGAAGAACAAAGTACAAAGAATATTTTATTTGTCTATGTAATGAAACCTGGAGACGTAATGGACAGTTGTCAGTAAACTGTTTATCTCCATCTGAGACAGAAACAGAGTTTAAAAAGCGACTGTGTACGAATGGTATATAATACCGACAAGATGAGAGTAAGACACTTGTGCAACATCTGGGTATCTTTATTGTAGACGTTTCGCCATCCAGTGGCGAAACGTCTACAATAAAGATACCGAGATGTTGCACAAGTGTCTTACTCTCAAAAAGCGACTGTATATTCCG
>NC_091327.1:30990344-31007844 GCF_038502225.1 Cherax quadricarinatus
CTCCAGGGACTTGTTAGTGGGATGAAAGGTGTAATGAGGCTGATATTTCATCCTAATTTTAAGGCATTCTTAAACTCTCATAGATGTAAGTATAAGGTGAGAATGACCAGGAAGAATAAGGTGAGAATGACCAGAGATAATAAGGTGAGAATGACCAGAGATAATAAGGTGAGAATGACCAAAGAGAATAAGCTGAGAATCACCAGAGAGAATAAGGTGAGAATGACCAGAGAGAATAAGGTGAGAATGACCAGAGAGAATAAGGTGAGAATCACCAGAGAGAATAAGGTGAGAATGACCAGAGAGAATAAGGTGAGAATCACCAGAGAGAATAAGGTGAGAATGACCAGAGAGAATAAGGCGAGAATGATCAGAGGGAATAATGTGAGAATGACCAGAGAGTATAAGGTGAGAATGACCAGAAAGTATAAGGTGAGAATGACCAGAGAGAATAAGGTGAGAATGACCAGAGAGTATAAGGTGAGAATGACCAGAGAGTAAAAGGTGAGAATGACCAAAGAGTATAAAGTGAGAATGACCAGAGAGTATAAGGTGAGAATGACCAGAGAGAATAACGTGAGAATGACCAGAGAGTAAAAGGTGAGAATAACCAGAGGGTACGAGAAAAGGCGAACTAAGGGGTACGAGACACACTGAACAATTCAAAATACAAAGTCTGTGAAAGACACCGATTTTTCTTTTGCCATAACAAACACTGTTAACGTTGTTACTGTGTTGAAGGGAACCGAGGTTGCTGTGGCTCGGGGATACATAAGGAATCCTTTTATTTTTAATCTGGATTTCCTGGTCGATAGTGATATAATAAAAGGTGTTATTGCTGAACTGAAAACTAATGTAGGAATACGTATGGAATTTGAATCAATGACAGCAGTAAATCTCTGGTGTACACAACTCAAAACTTTTCCACATAAAACAGTAACGACTGTGAAGGTTCTGTTGCCATTTGCGTGTGAAGGTTCTGTTGCCATTTGCCACTACAGGTTCATGCGATTCAACTTTTTCCAACACTTCTGTATATAACTACAAAGGCTAGAATGTAGATAAATGGTTGAGAGAACCTACGAGTTGATAAATTAGACGCATGTGCAACACTTGGGTGTCTTTATTGTGAAAACGTTTTATCACACAGTGGCTTCATCAGTTCAGTACGAAGACGAATGGTGATGATCAGAAGTTTGATGTAATCAGTCCCTCAGTGTGGGTCGATGTAATCAAGATTGTTGGACTGATTACATCGACTCCAGGCTGAAGGACTGATTGCCTCAAACTCCCAGTCTTCACCATTCATCTTTGTATAGGACTGATGAAGCCACTGTGTGGCGAAACGTTTCCATAACAAAAGATACCCAAATGTTGCACATGTGTTTAATTTATCACAAAGACTGGAAACTGTCTCGATGCAAGTGATGACATGCGTGTGGTTATTTCTAAAAAAAATCATCAGTAATGAGCGTCGACAACAAAAGAGCAATTAAATAATGCAAATGTATTTTTTCTGTTTACAAGTGAATGGACGTAAGTTCTTTATTTTCGTAACTGTGCCATTGATCAGCTTCACCTTTTCATTTGTTTTTTTACTTTAAAAATAAATGTTTTCCTAAAAGAAAATAAAGTTTTAGGTTATTTTTCAGTGGGCTATGGAAAAAAAAAAGTTCAGACAACCGAGGGTACAGGCTCTTAAGAAGGTGAAGAACCACTGGTGTTGGTGAGGTGGATGGTGGCAGCCTCTAGGCATCTGTGTTTAGTTTTGTTGTTTTCCTTTTCAAATGAGATGTGCTTGTTGCCATTTCATGATGTTTTAATGTGTGCTGTGGTGTATTGCACATGTTTTGCACGTGTTTCCCATACTGTTTGTGTAATTGTATTATTTAGGTCTCATATGTAAAAAACTCTTGCTGTCTCGCCAACATCACAGCAATCACAACCACAACAACGTATACTGTAGACTCCTGCTGGTCATGTGTTCTTGTTGGAGTGAGCTGTTTGAGTGATTGTTCTGGTGGAGAGCACCGCGAACATCATGTTGGCCTTCTGGAAGAGGGGGCTCTGTTTATCCCCGTAGATTCAGTGGGAACTATTAATCGTTCTTTGGGGGTTATGTCTTCTTTCAGTTCAGAGAGAATATTGGCAGCTTTGTTTTTGAAAGAGTGATGATGGTCTGATGAAATATGAGGAAAGAGAAAGCTTTTTCAATATTAATTTATTCGTCTAACAGGCACGTAAGTAAGTTTATAAATAGCTGAAATTACTTGTGGGGAACCAGTAAGTGCCAGCTATTATGTTTTAAGTTCCTGGTTGAAATTGGAATGCAGAAGAAATTGGATGGAGTAACAGGAAATGGGACAACAGAGGGGAGGACTATGATGGAATGAGATTTTTTTATGAGAAAAGTATAATGGAAGAGGGAACTAGAGTGCAGTGCTGTACGAAAAAGGATGAAGATAATAGAGTCAACGTACCAAGAGGATAAGAAGAAATTTATACCAAACATGAAGAAGAGAAGAAAAAACAAATCCTATGGTTCAATCAAGAATGCAGAGAGGTCAAGGGAAAGTGCAAGAGAGTTTGAAAAAAGAGACAAACAGGAGAGCTAAAATGACTGAAAATGATGTAGCATCAGAAGCCAAAAGTGAATCAAAGTTACTCCACAGAGCGATGAGGTTGAAGAAGGAAAGGACGCTGACGGAGAATGATAGAGAAGTATGCGAAGAACTTAGAAGAAGATCCTCCAGCAGGTATTGTAATGAAGCCATTTAAATAGGTTCTAAGAAATTTTAATGCCACAAGAAAAATATTGAGACTACTAAGTGAACTTGTTGTAACAGACAATGGGAACAGTTAACACATCTCGGTGAGTGCTGAGAGAAGCAACAGAAGCTCTGTATGACTTGTTAGCGAAGTTATACAACCAATCTCTGCTATCAAGGGACATGTACTAGAAAATTTAAAAAGAACAGATTTTGTTCCCATACTTAAAATTTTGGAGATGAGTATAAGGAAAATGATATTCGGAGATACCTTATAAGAAAACCAGCATGAACTTAAGGATAGAAAATTCTTTTTTACGAATTTGCTGGAGTTCGAAGACAGAATCATAGAAATTAAACAAAGTAGACAGGGCTGGGTGGACTGCATCTTCATGCACTGCAGGAAATCAGTTGATAAAGAACGACACTAGAAATGTGTCCAAAATTTAGAAAAAACAAACAGGGTTAAAAGGTCTGTAGTGGGGGAGGGGGTACCTGAATAACAGAATAGAAGAGTGGGGTTCACTACTGTTTCTAGTATATGTGAACGATCTACCAAAGGGGGCTGAGTCCTATGTGTCCCTGTTTGATGATGTATAACTAATGAAAAGAATAAGAACAGGAGAGGACATCCATAAACCAGGCTGGCCTGGACAAGCTGCAGATCTGGTCAAACAAATAACGTCATACGCTTCGGAGAGGATAAGAGTAGACCGGACACCGAGTACAGCATGGACGGAAAATAGTTGACAATATCAGAGCATGAAAAGACCCTGGGGTGAATATAACCCCAACCATATCGTCAGAATTACACATAAACATATAACGTCAGCGGCACATGCAAGATTTGAAAACTTCAGAACTGTATTCAGAAACCTACAGAGTTATTCAGAACTTTCTTATACGACATATGTTAGGCCAGTCATTGATTTGTGACATCGGCAAGAACCAGCACCCAGTCAAACATGTGCAGAAGCTTGAAAAGATCCAAAGGCTTACAACCAGACAAGTACCAGTTCTCAGAGGACTATACTGTGAGGAGAGGTTGAAAAAACCTAAGAACCTCATAGGAGAGATGGACAAGGGTAGATATTTTATTATATATAAAATCCTAAAAGTGACAGATATGGCAGATAGAAACATAGAGTTTGAATTAAGAAGACCAGGATCAAGGGGACACAGGTGGAAGCTGGAGACAGATGCGTCGTAGAGATGTAAGAGAGTATTTCTTCAGTTTCCGGGTGGGTGAAAAGTGGAATAATCTGGATAAGACAGTGACGAAGGTAAACTCAATACAGAACTTCATAAGTAGATGTCATAAAACCCACAAGGACTGAATTCAGTGACGCAGACCAAAGTGGTCTAGGAGGTGGGACCAGGAGCTGAATCTTACCAAAAACAACAACAAAAAAAAGCTCGCTGAGCTTGTTTTATTGTTTCTAGTGACACACACGCACACACACACACACACACACACACACACACGAAAGATCTAAATGCTTAATACCTTTTAGAAAATATAAAGTTTACTTATAAATTCTTAACTATCACCTAGTATATAATGAGTGACATACTAGATGTTAACTACTAGCATGTAACAAATGACATACTAGATGTTAGCTACTAGCATGTAACAAGTGACATACTAGATGTTAACTACTAGCATGTAACACGTGACATACTAGATGTTAACTACTAGCATGTAACAAGTGACATACTAGAAGTTAACTACTAGCATGTAACAAGTGACATACTAGATGTTAACTACTAGCATGTAACAAGTGACATACTAGAAGTTAACTACTAGCATGTAACAAGTGACATACTAGATGTTAACTACTAGCATGTAACAAGTGACATACTAGATGTTAACTACTAGCATGTAACAAGTGACATACTAAATGTTAACTACTAGCATGTAACAAGTGACATACTAGATGTTAACTACTAGCGTATAACAAGTGACATACTAGATGTTAACTACTAGCATGTAACAAGTGACATGCTAGATGTTAACTACTAGCATGTAACAAGTGACATACTAGATGTTAACTACTAGCATGTAACAAGTGACATACTAGATGTTAACTACTAGCATGTAACAAGTGACATACTAGATGTTAACTACTAGCATGTAACAAGTGACATACTAAATGTTAACTACTAGCATGTAACAAGTGACATACTAGATGTTAACTACTAGCATGTAACAAGTGACATACTAGATGTTAACTACTAGCATGTAACAAGTGACATACTAGATGTTAACTACTAGCATGTAACAAGTGACATACTAGATGTTAACTACTAGCATGTAACAAGTGACATACTAGATGTTAACTACTAGCATGTAACAAGTGACATACTAGATGTTAACTACTAGCATGTAACAAGTGACATACTAGATGTTAACTACTAGCATGTAACAAGTGACATACTAGATGTTGACTACTAGCATGTAACAAGTGACATACTAGATGTTAACTACTAGCATGTACCAAGTGACATACTAGATGTTAACTACTAGCATGTAACAAGTGACATACTAGATGTTGACTACTAGCATGTAACAAGTGACATACTAGATGTTAACTACTAGCATGTACCAAGTGACATACTAGATGTTAACTACTAGCATGTAACAAGTGACATACTAGATGTTAACTACTAGCATGTAACAAGTGACATACTAGATGTTGACTACTAGCATGTAGCAAGTGACATACTAGTTAACTATGCATGTAACAAGTACATACTAGATGTTAACTACTGTAACAAGTGACATACTAGATGTTAACTACTAGCATGTAACAAGTGACATACTAGATGTTAACTACTAGCATGTAGCAAGTGACATACTAGATGTTATCTACTAGCATGTAACAAGTGACATACTAGATGTTAACTACTAGCATGTAACAAGTGACATACTAGATGTTAACTACTAGCATGTAACAAGTGACATACTAGATGTTGACTACTAGCATGTAACAAGTGACATACTAGATGTTAACTACTAGCATGTAACAAGTGACATACTAGATGTTAACTACTAACTATACTAGATGTTGACTACTAGCGTGTAGATGTTAACTACTATGTAACAAGTGACATACTAGACTACTAGCATGTAACAAGTGACATACTAACTACTAGCATGTAACAAGTGACATACTAGATGTTAACTACTACTATACAAGTGACATACTAGATGTTAACTACTAGCATGTAACAAGTGACATACTAGATGTTAACTACTAGCATGTAACAAGTGACATACTAGATGTTAACTACTAGCATGTAACAAGTGACATACTAGATGTTAACTACTATGTAACAAGTGACATACTAGATGTTAACTACTAGCATGTAACAAGTGACATACTAGATGTTGTAACAAGTGACATACTAGATGTTAACTACTAGCATGTAACAAGTGACATACTAGATGTTAACTACTAGCATGTAACAAGTGACATACTAGATGTTAACTACTAGCATGTAACAAGTGACATACTAGATGTTAACTACTACTAGCATGTAACAAGTGACATACTAGATGTTAACTACTAGCATGTAACAAGTGACATACTAGATGTTAACTACTAGCATGTAACAAGTGACATACTAGATGTTAACTACTAGCATGTAACAAGTGACATACTAGATGTTAACTACTAGCATGTAACAAGTGACATACTAGATGTTAACTACTAGCATGTAACAAGTGACATACTAGATGTTAACTACTAGCATGTAACAAGTGACATACTAGATGTTAACTACTAGCATGTAACAAGTGACATACTAGATGTTAACTACTAGCATGTAACAAGTGACATACTAGATGTTAACTACTAGCATGTAACAAGTGACATACTAGATGTTAACTACTAGCATGTAACAAGTGACATACTAGATGTTAACTACTAGCATGTAACAAGTGACATACTAGATGTTAACTACTAGCATGTAACAAGTGACATACTAGATGTTAACTACTAGCATGTAACAAGTGACATACTAGATGTTAACTACTAGCATGTAACAAGTGACATACTAGATGTTAACTACTAGCATGTAACAAGTGACATACTAGATGTTAACTACTAGCATGTAACAAGTGACATACTAGATGTTAATACTAGCATGTAACAATGACATTAGAACTACTAGCATGTAACAAGTGACATACTAGATGTTAACTACTAGCTAGATGTTAAATACTAGCATGTAACAAGTGACATACTAGATGTTAACTACTAGCTATGTAACAAGTGACATACTAGATGTTAACTACTAGCATGTAACAAGTGACATACTAGATGTTAACTACTATGTAACAAGTGACATACTAGATGTTAACTACTAGCATGTAGCGTGTAACAAGTGACATACTAGATGTTAACTACTAGCATGTAACAAGTGACATACTAGATGTTAACTACTAGCGTGTAACAAGTGACATACTAGATGTTAACTACTATGTAACAAGTGACATACTAGATGTTAACTACTAGCATGTAACAAGTGACATACTAGATGTTAACTACTAGCATGTAACAAGTGACATACTAGATGTTAACTACTAGCATGTAACAAGTGACATACTAGATGTTAACTACTAGCATGTAACAAGTGACATACTAGATGTTAACTACTAGCATGTAACAAGTGACATACTAGATGTTAACTACTAGCATGTAACAAGTGACATACTAGATGTTAACTACTAGCATGTAACAAGTGACATACTAGATGTTAACTACTAGCATGTAACAAGTGACATACTAGATGTTAACTACTAGCATGTAACAAGTGACATACTAGATGTTAACTACTAGCATGTAACAAGTGACATACTAGATGTTAACTACTAGCATGTAACAAGTGACATACTAGATGTTAACTACTAGCATGTAACAAGTGACATACTAGATGTTAACTACTAGCATGTAACAAGTGACATACTAGATGTTAACTACTAGCATGTAACAAGTGACATACTAGATGTTAACTACTAGCATGTAACAAGTGACATACTAGATGTTAACTACTAGCATGTAACAAGTGACATACTAGATGTTGACTACTAGCATGTAGCAAGTGACATACTAGATGTTAACTACTAGCATGTACCAAGTGACATACTAGATGTTAACTACTAGCATGTAACAAGTGACATACTAGATGTTAACTACTAGCATGTATTAAGTGACATACTAGATGTTAAATACTAGCATGTAACAAGTGACATACTAGATGTTAACTACTAGCATGTAACAAGTGACATACTAGAAGTTAACTACTAGCATGTAACAAGTGACATACTAGATGTTAACTACTAGCGTATAACAAGTGACATACTAGATGTTAACTACTAGCATGTAACAAGTGACATACTAGATGTTAACTACTAGCATGTAACAAGTGACATACTAGATGTTAACTACTAGCATGTAACAAGTGACATACTAGATGTTAACTACTAGCATGTAACAAGTGACATACTAGATGTTAACTACTAGCATGTAACAAGTGACATACTAGATGTTAACTACTAGCATGTAACAAGTGACATACTAGATGTTGACTACTAGCATGTAACAAGTGACATACTAGATGTTAACTACTAGCGTGTAACAAGTGACATACTAGATGTTAACTACTAGCGTGTAACAAGTGACATACTAGATGTTGACTACTAGCGTGTAACAAGTGACATACTAGATGTTAACTACTAGCATGTAACAAGTGACATACTAGATGTTGACTACTAGCATGTAACAAGTGACATACTAGATGTTGACTACTAGCGTGTAACAAGTGACATACTAGATGTTAACTACTAGCGTGTAACAAGTGACATACTAGATGTTAACTACTAGCATGTAACAAGTGACATACTAGATGTTAACTACTAGCGTGTAACAAGTGACATACTAGATGTTAACTACTAGCATGTAACAAGTGACATACTAGATGTTAACTACTAGCGTATAACAAGTGACATACTAGATGTTAACTACTAGCATGTAACAAGTGACATACTAGATGTTGACTACTAGCGTGTAACAAGTGACATACTAGATGTTAACTACTAGCGTGTAACAAGTGACATACTAGATGTTAACTACTAGCATGTAACAAGTGACATACTAGATGTTAACTACTAGCGTGTAACAAGTGACATACTAGATGTTAACTACTAGCATGTAACAAGTGACATACTAGATGTTAACTACTAGCATGTAACAAGTGACATACTAGATGTTAACTACTAGCATGTAACAAGTGACATACTAGATGTTAACTACTAGCATGTAACAAGTGACATACTAGATGTTAACTACTAGCGTGTAACAAGTGACATACTAGATGTTAACTACTAGCATGTAACAAGTGACATACTAGATGTTAACTACTAGCATGTAACAAGTGACATACTAGATGTTAACTACTAGCATGTAACAAGTGACATACTAGATGTTAACTACTAGCATGTAACAAGTGACATACTAGATGTTAACTACTAGCATGTAACAAGTGACATACTAGATGTTAACTACTAGCATGTAACAAGTGACATACTAGATATTAACTACTAGCATGTAGCAAGTGACATACTAGATGTTAACTACTAGCATGTAACAAGTGACATACTATATGTTAACTACTAGCATGTACCAAGTGACATACTAGATGTTAACTACTAGCGTATAACAAGTGACATACTAGATGTTGTAGATGAATGGTTCAGAGAACCGACATGTTGATAAATTAGACACAAGTGCAACTCTTGGGTATCTTTATTGAGGAAACGTTTCGCCACACAGTGGCTTCATCTGTCCATACATAGGAGAAACTTGAAGAACAGGAGGAGAATGAGGTAATCAGTCCCTCAACCTTGAGTCGATGTGTTCAGTAAATCAATCTTGAGTAGAATACGGCAGATGAGCGGGGAAGCAGCTTATAAACCGTATGGCAGGAGAGGTGTAGCAGTCATAGGTGGTGTCACATTTGTTCAATATGGAAGTAGGTTGTGCCCAAGAATTAGGCAAGCGAGGAATTCCTAAGTATTAAGATCCCAAGAAGTTGCAGTGTCTGACAGGTTTGTAGATGAATGGTTCAGAGAACCGACATGTTGAGAAATTAGACACATGTGCAACTCTTGGGTATCTTTATTGAGGAAACGTTTCGCCACACAGTGGCTTCATCAGTCCATACATAGGAGAAACTTGAAGAACAGGAGGAGAATGAGGTAATCAGTCCCTCAACCTTGAGTCGATGTGTTCAGTCCATCAATCTTGAGTAGAATACGGCAGATGAGCGGAGAAGCAGCTTATAAACCGTATGGCAGGAGAGGTGTAGCAGTCATAGGTAGTGTCACATTTGTTCAATGTGGAAGTAGGTTGTGCCTAATTTATCAACATGTCGGTTCTCTGAACCATTCATCTACAAACCTGTCAGACACTGCAACTTCTTGGGATCTTAATACTTAGGAATTCTTCGCTTCCCTAATTCTTGGGCACGACGTACTTCCACATTGAACAAATGTGACACTACCTATGACTGCTACACCTCTCCTGCCATACGGTTTATAAGCTGCTTCTCCGCTCATCTGCCGTATTCTACTCAAGATTGATGGACTGAACACATCGACTCAAGGTTGAGGGACTGATTACCTCATTCTCCTCCTGTTCTTCAAGTTTCTCCTATGTATGGACTGATGAAGCCATTGTGTGGCGAAACGTTTCCTCAATAAAGATACCCAAGAGTTGCACTTGTGTCTAATTTATCAACATACTAGATGTTAACTACTAGCATGTAACAAGTGACATACTAGATGTTAACTACTAGCGTATAACAAGTGACATACTAGATGTTAACTACTAGCGTGTAACAATTGACATACTAGATGTTAACTACTAGCATGTAACAAGTGACATACTAGATGTTAACTACTAGCATGTAACAAGTGACATAATAGAAGTTAACTACTAGCATGTAACAAGTGACATACTAGATGTTAACTACTAGCATGTAACAAGTGACATAATAGAAGTTAACTACTAGCATGTAACAAGTGACATACTAGATGTTAACTACTAGCATGTAACAAGTGACATAATAGAAGTTAACTACTAGCATGTAACAAGTGACATACTAGATGTTAACTACTAGCATGTAACAAGTGACATACTAGATGTTAACTACTAGCATGTAACAAGTGACATACTAGATGTTAACTACTAGCATGTAACAAGTGACATACTAGATGTTAACTACTAGCATGTAACAAGTGACATACTAGATGTTAACTACTAGCATGTAACAAGTGACATACTAGATGTTAACTACTAGCATGTAACAAGTGACATACTAGATGTTAACTACTAGCATGTAACAAGTGACATACTAGATGTTAACTACTAGCATGTAACAAGTGACATACTAGATGTTAACTACTAGCATGGAACAAGTGACATACTAGATGTTAACTGCTAGCATGTAAAAAGTGACATACTAGATGTTAACTACTAGCATGGAACAAGTGACATACTAGATGTTAACTGCTAGCATGTAAAAAGTGACATACTAGATGTTAACTACTAGCATGTAACAAGTGACATACTAGATGTTAACTGCTAGCATGTAACATGTGACATACTAGATGTTAACTACTAGCATGTAACAAGTGACATACTAGATGTTAACTGCTAGCATGTAACAAGCGACATACTAGATGTTAACTACTAGCATGTAACAAGTGACATACTAGATGTTAACTACTAGCATGTAACAAGCGACATACTAGATGTTAACTACTAGCATGTAACAAGTGACATACTAGATGTTAACTACTAGCATGTAACAAGCGACATACTAGATGTTAACTACTAGCATGTAACAAGTGACATACTAGATGTTAACTACTAGCATGTAACAAGCGACATACTAGATGTTAACTACTAGCATGTAACAAGTGTCATACTAGATGTTAACTACTAGCATGTAACAAGCGACATACTAGATGTTAACTACTAGCATGTAACAAGTGACATACTAGATGTTAACTACTAGCATGTAACAAGTGACATACTAGATGTTAACTACTAGCATGTAACAAGTGACATACTAGATGTTAACTACTAGCATGTAACAAGTGACATACTAGATGTTAACTACTAGCATGTAACAAGTGACATACTAGATGTTAACTACTAGCATGTAACAAGTGATATACTAGATGTTAACTGCTAGCGTGTAACAAGTGACATACTAGATGTTAACTACTAGCATGTAACAAGTGACATACTAGATGTTAACTGCTAGCGTGTAACAAGCGACATACTAGATGTTAACTACTAGCATGTAACAAGTGACATACTAGATGTTAACTACTAGCGTGTAACAAGCGACATACTAGATGTTAACTACTAGCATGTAACAAGTGACATACTAGATGTTAACTACTAGCGTGTAACAAGCGACATACTAGATGTTAACTACTAGCATGTAACAAGTGACATACTAGATGTTAACTACTAGCGTGTAACAAGCGACATACTAGATGTTAACTACTAGCGTGTAACAAGTGACATACTAGATGTTAACTACTAGCGTGTAACAAGCGACATAGATGTTAACTACTAGCGTGTAACAAGTGACATACTAGATGTTAACTACTAGCGTGTAACAAGCGACATACTAGATGTTAACTACTAGCGTGTAACAAGTGACATACTAGATGTTAACTACTAGCGTGTAACAAGCGACATACCAGATGTTAACTACTAGCGTGTAACAAGTGACATACTAGATGTTAACTACTAGCGTGTAACAAGTGACATACCAGATGTTAACTACTAGCGTGTAACAAGTGACATACTAGATGTTAACTACTAGCGTGTAACAAGTGACATACCAGATGTTAACTACTAGCGTGTAACAAGTGACATACTAGATGTTAACTACTAGCGTATAACAAGTGACATACCAGATGTTAACTACTAGCGTGTAACAAGTGACATACTAGATGTTAACTACTAGCGTATAACAAGTGACATACCAGATGTTAACTACTAGCGTGTAACAAGTGACATACTAGATGTTAACTACTAGCGTGTAACAAGTGACATACCAGATGTTAACTACTAGCGTGTAACAAGTGACATACTAGATGTTAACTACTAGCGTGTAACAAGTGACATACCAGATGTTAACTATTAGCGTGTAACAAGTGACATACTAGATGTTAACTACTAGCGTGTAACAAGTGACATACTAGATGTTAACTACTAGCGTGTAACAAGTGACATACTAGATGTTAACTACTAGCGTGTAACAAGTGACATACTAGATGTTAACTACTAGCATGTAACAAGTGACATACTAGATGTTAACTACTAGCATGTAACAAGTGACATACTAGATGTTAACTACTAGCATGTAACAAGTGACATACTAGATGTTAACTACTAGCATGTAACAAGTGACATACTAGATGTTAACTACTAGCATGTAACAAGTGACATACTAGATGTTAACTACTAGCATGTAACAAGTGACATACTACTACTTACAATAATCCCACTGAAGCTACACTAACTAGCCAAGATAAAACTAAAACGTTCTCTCCATCTAACCAGTATAAAGTCCACCTGTTTTTATTATAAATAATAACTCATGAAAACTTCCAGTTTACATGAGATATAATTAGGAAAAAAAACGAAATACTTCTAGGTGTAATGACTACACATAGCGAGTGCACAACCACTAGGTGTCTTGTACACCCCGGCAGCTTCTAGCGGTGTGGTACACCCCGGCAGCTTCTAGCTGTGTGGTACACCCCGGTAGCTTCTAGCTGTGTGGTACACCCCGGCAGCTTCTAGCTGTGTGGTACACCCCGGCAGCTTCTAGCTGTCTTGTAAACCCCTGCAGCCCCTAGCTGTACTGTACACCCCGGAAACCCTTAGCTGTGTTGTGCACCCTCGGCAGGAATTAGCTATGTTGTACACCCCGGCAGCCTCTGACTGTGTTGTACATCCCGGCAGCTCATAGCTGTGTTGTACACCCCGGCAGCTAATAGCTATGTTGTTCACCCAGGCAGCCCCTAGCTGTGGTGTACGCCCCGGCAACTCCTAGCTGTGTTGAGCATCCCGGCAGATCTTAGCTGTGTTGTACACCTCCGGCAGCTCCTAGCTGTGTTCTACACCCCGGGAGCTCGTGCTTGTACACCCCGCAGTTTCTAGCTGCGTTGTACACCCCGACAGCTCTTAGCAGTGTTGTACATCCCGGCAGCCCCTAGCTCTCTTGTACACCCCGGAAGCTTCTAGCTGTGTTGTACACCCCTGTAGCTCCTAGATGTGTTGTACACCACGGCAGCTCCTACCTGTGTCGTACACCCCGGCAGTTCCTACCTGTGTTATACACCCGGCAGCTCCTAGCTGTGTTGCACACCCCGGCAGCTCCTGACTGTGTTGTACACCCCGGCAGCTCCTAGCTGTGTTGTACACCCGGCAGCTCCAAGCTGTGTTGTACACCCCGGCAGCTCCTAGCTGTGTTGTACACCCCGGCACCTCCTAGCTGTGTTGTACACCCCGGCAGCTCCTAGCTGGGTTGTACATCCCGGCAGCTACTAGCTGTGTTGTACACCCCGGCAGCTCCTAGCTGTGTTGTACACCCCGGCAACTTCTAGCTGTTTTGTACACCCCGGCAGCTCCTAGCTGGGTTGTACATCCCGGCAGCTACTAGCTGTGTTGTACACCCCGGCAGCTCCTAGCTGTGTTGTGCACCCCGGCAGCTCCTAACTGTGTTTATTAAATTGAGACACATGTGCAACATCTGGGTATCTTTATTGTAGACGTTTCGCCATCCAGTGGCTTTTTCAATTCAAATTCCAGGACATAACTTGAAGACAGGAGAACTATGTATAGAAGATGAGGTAATCAGTCCCTCAACCTAGCAGTAGGTGCGAAGAGCACCATAGTCGTGGAGATTCTGAAGCAGAAGCAAGGCGCCTGACGCTTATATAGTAACGTCAGGTGGAAATGGGACGGGTAGCAGACGAGAGCATAGTCGGTATTGTATACCATTCTTGTGCAACCTGTCAGACACTGCAACATCATGGAATCTCGATTCTGAGGACATGCACATAATCTTCACGACTACGACAACTACTACTACAACTAACCCATGTCTTTGGGTAGGACCTACTTCCACTGGGGAATCCCGCCTACCAGTGACTATGCCCTCGTCTGCTACCCGTCCCATTTCCACCTGACGTTACTATATAAGCGTCAGGCGCCTTGCTTCTGCTTCAGAATCCCCACGACTATGGTGCTCTTCGCACCTACTGCTAGGTTGAGGGAATTACCTCATCTTCTGTACATAGTTCTCCTGTCTTCAAGTTATGTCCTGGAATTTGAATTGAAAAAACCACTGGATGGCGAGACGTCTACAATAAAGATACCCAGATGTTGCACATGTGTCTCAATTTAATCTTGTCGGTATTGTATACCATTCTTGTACAACCTAACTGTGTTGTACACCCCGGCAGCTCCTAGCTGTGTTGTACACCCCGGCAGCTCCTACCTGTGTTGTACACCCCGGCAGCTCCTAACTGTGTTGTACACCCCGGCAGCTCCTAGCTGTGTTGTACCCCCCGTCAGCTCCTAACTGTGTTGTACACCCCGGCAGCTCCTAGCTGTGTTGCACCCCCCGTCAGCTCCTAACTGTGTTGTACACCCCGGCAGCTCCTAGCTGTGTTGTACCCCCCGTCAGCTCCTAACTGTGTTGTACACCCCGGCAGCTCCTAGCTGTGTTGTACCCCCCGTCAGCTCCTAGCTGTGTTGTACACCCCGGCAGCTCCTAGCTGTGTTGTACCCCCCGTCAGCTCCTAACTGTGTTGTACACCCCGGCAGCTCCTAGCTGTGTTGTACACCCCGGCAGCTCCTAGCTGTGTTGTACCCCCCGTCAGCTCCTAACTGTGTTGTACACCCCGGCAGCTCCTAGCTGTGTTGTACCCCCCGTCAGCTCCTAACTGTGTTGTACACCCCGGCAGCTCCTAGCTGTATTGTACCCCCCGTCAGCTCCTAGCTGTGTTGTACACCCCGGCAGCTCCTAGCTGTGTTGTACCCCCCGTCAGCTCCTAACTGTGTTGTACACCCCGGCAGCTCCTAGCTGTGTTGTACACCCCGGCAGCTCCTACCTGTGTTGTACCCCCCGTCAGCTCCTAACTGTGTTGTACACCCCGGCAGCTCCTAGCTGTGTTGTACCCCCCGTCAGCTCCTAGCTGTGTTGTACACCCCGGCAGCTCCTACCTGTGTTGTACCCCCCGTCAGCTCCTAACTGTGTTGTACACCCCGGCAGCTCCTAGCTGTGTTGTACCCGCCGTCAGCTCCTAGCTGTGTTGTACACCCCGGCAGCTCCTAGCTGTGTTGTACCCCCCGTCAGCTCCTAACTGTGTTGTACACCCCGTCAGCTCCTAGCTGTGTTGTACACCCCGGCAACTTCTAGCTGCTTAACCACTGTATTTTGCACCTTAATTTTCCCTTTTTCCACGAAGCACAGGGGATGCTGTGAAGGGCGTGGAACTGCTCTCCAGTAACCTTCTGGAGTTCACTTCTCCATTTTCCCACACTGAAACCTCCTGATGAAGCACTGGAGACAGTGGCTCTATTCTCGTTTATCTAATCACAAATTTGCATTTGTTTGCATAAAAGCGTTATGTTCAAGTAATATAAATAGAGATAAAAGATATATATATATATATATATATATATATATATATATATATATATATATATATATATATATATATATATATATATATATATATATATATATATATATATATATATATATATATAGAGAGAGAGAGAGAGAGAGAGAGAGAGAGCAACATATCCTATGTAGTATATAACAGTGGCAACATATGTTATGAGGTATATAACAATGGTAACATATGTTATGTGGTATAACAATGGTAACATATGTTATGAGGTATATAAGAATGGTAACATATGTTATGTGGTATAACAATGGAAACATATGTTATGAGGTATATAACAATGGTAACATATGTTATGTGGTACATAACAATGGTAACATATGTTATGTGGTATAACAATGGTAACATATGTTATGTGGTATAACAATGGTAACATATGTTATGAGGTATATAACAATGGTAACATATGTTATGTGGTATTTAACAATGGTAACATGTTATGTGGTATACAGCAATGGTAACATATGTTATGTGGTATATAACAATGGTAACATGTTATGTGGTATATAACAATGGTAACATATGTTATGTGGTATATAACAATGGTAACATATGTTATGTGGTATATAACAATGGTAACATGTTATGTGGTATATAACAATGGTAACATATGTTATGTGGTATTTAACAATGGTAACATATGTTATGTGATATATAACAATGGTAACATGTTATATGGTATATAACAATGGTAACATATGTTATGTGGTATATAACAATGGTAACATATGTTATGAGGTATATAACAATGGTAACATATGTTATGTGGTATTTAACAATGGTAACATGTTATGTGGTATACAGCAATGGTAACATATGTTATGTGGTATATAACAATGGTAACATGTTATGTGGTATATAACAATGGTAACATATGTTATGTGGTATATAACAATGGTAACATATGTTATGTGGTATATAACAATGGTAACATGTT
>NC_091327.1:31012844-31030344 GCF_038502225.1 Cherax quadricarinatus
GGTAGTGGTGGTGGTAGTGGTGGTAGTGGTGGTGGTAGTGGTGGTGGTAGTGGTGGTGGTAGTGGTGGTAGTGGTGGTGGTAGTGGTGGTGGTAGTGGTGGTGGTAGTGGTGGTAGTGGTGGTAGTGGTGGTAGTGGTGGTGGTAGTGGTGGTGGTAGTGGTGGTGGTAGTGGTGGTGGTAGTGGTGGTAGTGGTGGTAGTGGTGGTAGTGGTGGTGGTAGTGGTGGTGGTAGTGGTGGTGGTAGTGGTGGTGGTAGTGGTGGTGGTAGTGGTGGTGGTAGTGGTGGTGGTAGTGGTGGTAGTGGTGGTAGTGGTGGTGGTAGTGGTGGTGGTAGTGGTGGTGGTAGTGGTGGTGGTAGTGGTGGTAGTGGTGGTAGTGGTGGTGGTAGTGGTGGTGGTAGTGGTGGTGGTAGTGGTGGTGGTAGTGGTGGTAGTGGTGGTGGTAGTGGTGGTGGTAGTGGTGGTGGTAGTGGTGGTAGTGGTGGTGGTAGTGGTGGTAGTGGTGGTAGTGGTGGTGGTAGTGGTGGTGGTTGTGGTGGTGGTAGTGGTGGTGTTAGTGGTGGTGGTAGTGGTGGTGGTAGTGGTGGTGGTAGTGGTGGTGGTAGTGGTGGTGGAAGTGGTGGTGGTGGTGGTGGTAGTGGTGGTGGTAGTGGTGGTAGTGGTGGTAGTGGTGGTGGTAGTGGTGGTGGTTGTGGTGGTGGTAGTGGTGGTGTTAGTGGTGGTGGTAGTGGTGGTGTTAGTGGTGGTGGTAGTGGTGGTGGTAGTGGTGGTGGTAGTGGTGGTGGTAGTGGTGGTGGTAGTGGTGGTGGTAGTGGTGGTGGTAGTGGTGGTAGTGGTGGTAGTGGTGGTAGTGGTGGTAGTGGTGGTGGTGGTGGTGGTGGTGGTAGTGGTGGTGGTAGTGGTAGTAGTGGTGGTAGTGGTGGTAGTGGTGGTGGTAGTGGTGGTGGTTGTGGTGGTCGTAGTGGTGGTGTTAGTGGTGGTGGTAGTGGTGGTGGTAGTGGTGGTGGTAGTGGTGGTGGTAGTGGTGGTGGTAGTGGTGGTGGTGGTGGTGGTCGTGGTGGTGGTAGTGGTGGTAGTGGTGGTAGTGGTGGTGGTTGTGGTGGTGGTTGTGGTGGTGGTAGTGGTGGTGTTAGTGGTGGTGGTAGTGGTGGTGGTAGTGGTGGTGGTAGTGGTGGTGGTAGTGGTGGTGGTAGTGGTGGTGGTAGTGGTGGTAGTGGTGGTGGTAGTGGTGGTGGTTGTGGTGGTGGTAGTGGTGGTGTTAGTGGTGGTGGTAGTGGTGGTCGTAGTGGTGGTGGTAGTGGTGGTGGTTGTGGTGGTGGTAGTGGTGGCGTTAGTGGTGGTGGTAGTGGTGGTGGTTGTGGTGGTGGTAGTGGTGGTGTTAGTGGTGGTGGTAGTGGTGGTGGTAGTGGTGGTGGTAGTGGTGGTGGTAGTGGTGGTGGTAGTGGTGGTGGTAGTGGTGGTAGTGGTGGTAGTGGTGGTGGTAGTGGTGGTGGTTGTGGTGGTGGTAGTGGTGGTGTTAGTGGTGGTGGTAGTGGTGGTGGTAGTGGTGGTGGTAGTGGTGGTAGTGGTGGTGGTAGTGGTGATGGTAGTGGGGGTGGTGGTAGTGGTAGTGGTGGTGATAGTGGTGGTGGTAGTGGTGGTGGTAGTGGTAGTGGTGGAAGTGGTAGTGGTGGTAGTGGTGGTGGTAGTGGTGGTGGCAGTGGTAGTGGTAGTGGTGGTGGTAGTGGTGGGGGTGGTAGTGGTAGTAATGGTGATTGTGTAGGTGGTGGTAGTGTTAGTAATGGTGAAGGTGGTGGTGGTAGTGGTGGTTGTAGGGGTAGTAGTGGTAGTGGTGGTAGTGGTGGTGGTGGTAGTAGTGGTGGTAATGGTGGTCGTGGTGGTGATAGGGGTTGTGATGATGGTGGTCGTGGTGATGGTGGTGGTGGTGGTAGTGGTGGTGGAGGTGGTGGTGGTGTTAATAGTGATGGTGGTAGTGGTGGTAGTGGGAGTAGTGGGGTGGTGTTGATAGTGATGGTGGTAGTGGTGATGATGGTGATTGCGGTAGTGGCTGCTGTGGTGGTGGTTGTGGTAGTGGTTGCAATGGTGATGGTGGTGGTGGGAGTGGTGGTATGGTGGTGGTGGTAGTGGTGGTATGGTGGTGGTGGTGGGTAGTATTAGTGGTGGTATTGGTGGTAGTGGTGGTGGTGGTAGTGGTAGTAGTGGTGGCAGCGGTAGTGGTAGTAGTGATAGTGGAGGTGATGGTAGTAGTGGTGGTGGTAGTGGTGGTGGTGATCGTGGTGGTAGTGGTGGTAGTCGTGGTGGTGGTGATCGTGGTGGTAGTGGTGGTAGTCTTGGTGGTATTGGCGGTAGTGGTGGTGGTGACGGTAGTAGTGGTGGTGGTGGTGGTAGTGGCAGTTTTAGTGGTGGTGGTAGTAGTGGTAGTGGAGGTGATGGTAGTAGTGGTGGTGGGGGTGGTCGTGCTGGTGATGGTGGTTGTGGTGGTGATGGTGATTGTGGTGGTTGTCGTGATAGTGGTTGTGGTGATGGTGGTGGTAGTGGAGGTGGTGATGGTAGTAGTGGTGGTAATGGTGGTGGTGGGATGGTGGTGGTGGAAGTGGTGGTAGTGATGATGGTAGTTGTGGTGGTAGTGGTTGAAGTGGTAGTAGTGGTAGTGATGGTGCTGGGTGGTCGTGGTAGTAAGGTGGTTGTAGTGATTGTGGTCGTGGTGGTAATGGTGGTGGTGATGGTAGTGGTGGAGGTGGTGGTTGGTGGTAATGGTGGTGGTAGTTGTGGTGGTAGTGGCGATGATGGTGGTGGTTGAAAGGGTGGTGGTAGTAGTGGTTGTTTCAATAGTGGTTTTATAGGCAGTGGTGACTGTGGTCATGGAAGACCTGGTTTTTGGTTGTTGGTTGTAGGAGGGTAATGGTTGCTGGTGAGCATCCAGCTCTTGGTGCGGTCAGTGCTGCAGAGATAGTGTTGCCATTATTGTTGTTTGTGTTGTCAGTGTTGCAGTGTTAGTGTTTTCAGTGTTGCTGTTGGTGTTGTCACTGTTACAGCTTTGCTCTTAGTGTTCTCAGTGTTGCTGTGTTGCTGTTGGTATTGCAAGTGTGGCTGTTTATGATGTAAGTCATAGTAGCAATACCAGTGTGGGAACATCAGTACCAGTGTGGGAACATCAGTGCCAGTGTGGGAACATCAGTGACAGTGTGAACACATCAATACCAGTGTGGGAACATCAGCACAAGTGTGGGAACATCAGTAACAGTGTGGGAACATCAGCACAAGTGTGGGAACATCAGTACCAGTGTTGGAACATCAGTGACAGTGTGAGAACATCAGTACCAGTGACGGAACATCAGTGACAGTGTGAGAACATCAGTAACAGTGAGGAAACATCAGTAACAGTGTGAACACATCAATACCAGTGTGGGAACATCAGTGAACTAGTGAGAACATTAGTACCAATGTGGGAACATCAGCACAAGTGAGGGAACATCAGTGACAGTGTGAACACATCAATACCAGTGTGGGAACATCAGTGCCAGTGTGGGAACATCTGTATCAGTGAGGGAACATCAGTATCAGTGAGGGAACATCAGTATCAGTGAGGGAACATCAGTACAAGTGTGGGAACATCAGTGCCAGTGTGGGAACATCAGTACCATTGAGGGAACATCAGTACCAGTGTGGGAACATCAGTACCATAGTGGGAATATCAATACCAATGTAGGAACATCAATGCCAGCGAGGGAACATCAGTACCAGTGTGGGAACATCGGTACCTATTACAACCCAGGAGTCCAAATGGCCTGTTATCCTGGGTGTAAAGGGAGCAAAATAAACAGCAGAAAACTTTTGACTTATATTATCCTTCACCAATTTAGAACAGAAGTATGTACACTATATACACTATGTACAGCGTAGGTATTAGTGCACTCCACGGTAAGCAAGGCAGAATAGAAGCCAATAGAGAGCAGACCGTGCTTCAACCAGCTCTAGAATGGGAATGACAAGGGCAGACAGAAGAGTGGTACCCACATAACCTCTGCGATTGCCAAAACCATCTTCTTACTGGCTGGAACCTGGTTACTGGTTGAACGACGGGGCCCCATCGTCAACCCTCAGTCACCTGGTTCACTGGTTGGGGGAGATAGCCTGTAAATGAGGGTGTGTACATGCGCCGAATAAAGGTTACGTACTCTTTGCATGCCACAGTACCAATGAACGAACATCAGTACCATTGTGGGAACATCAGTACCAGTGTGTCAACGTCAGTAAGAGTGTGGGAACATCAATACCAGTGTGGGAACATCAGTACCAGAGTGGGAACATCGGTACCATTGAGGGAACATCACTACCATTGTGGGAATATCAGTGCCAGCGTGGGAACATCAGTACCGTTGTGCGAACATCAGTACCCATGTGGGAACATCAGTACCCATGTGGGAACATCAGTACCCATGTGGGAACATCAGTACGCATGTGGGAACATCAGTACCAGTGTGGGAACATCAGTACCACTGTAGGAACATCCGTACGATTGTGCGAACATCAGCACCAGCGGGGAACATCAGTACCAATGTGGGAACATCAGTACCATTGTGCGAACATCAGTACCTGTGTGGGAACATCAGTACTAGTGTGGGAACATCAGTACCATTGTGTGAACGTCAGTACCATTGTGTGAACGTCAGTACCACTGAGGGAACATCAGTACCATTGTGTGAACGTCAGTACCATTGTGTGAACGTCAGTACCACTGAGGGAACATCAGTACCATTGTGTGAACGTCAGTACCATTGTGTGAACGTCAGTAAGAGTGTGGGAACATCAGTACCAGTGTGGGAACATCAGTACCAGTGTAGGAACATCAGTACCAGTGTGGGAACATCAGTATCATTGTGGGAACATCAGCACCATTGTGTGAACGTCAGTAAGAGTGTAAGAACATCAGTGCCAGTGTGGGAACATCAGTATCATTGTGGGAACATCAGTACCATTGTGGGAACATTAATACCAATGTGGGAACATCAATGCCAGCATGGGAACATAAGTACCATTGTTGGAACGTCAGTACCAGTGTGGGAACATTAGTGCCATTGTAGGAAAATCAGTACCAATTTGAGAACATCAGTACCATGGTGGGAACATCAGTACCAGTGTGGGATCACGTTGCAACCCCTGAATGGGTTACAATGTATATTATGTATATATATTATATGTATATTACCTTTTCATATAATTTTATACTGCTTATATTTGCGATAATAGCTAAATCGTGAATATATTGCTTTATATTATTATTTGACCTAGTTACTTTTGTTAGGTAGGATGTAACTTTCATATATGTGCTCATAGTTCAAGTCTTGATTGTCTAACTACTGTAATTATCGCTTGTGGCTCGTTACTCTGCCGGCTTCTGTTGCTGGGCAGCAACTGTCCACGGAGCTATCACGTGATAGGGGGGGGGGTTCTCACCTCCCCTGAAGTATTCAGTCTGGTCTAGACTCTCTTGGTGGTTGGACGTATTCTTGACAAGTGCCTAAATCTCCCTTACTGGCCCTTGTTGGAAGATCGTCTCTTGTCTCATTATTGTTGTAGGTTCACAGAACATTGTATAGACTTAGTGATTTTCGACGTTGTACTGAGGTTGTGTGTCTCATAGACACTCTGAACAACTCAGGTCCTGAGCTGTAGCTTCTGACCTAACTTGTACTGGTATCTGTGTATTGTCACAGTCAGGTGATTTTTTTATGCTGAACTTAGATTCAGTATTATGGGAGTTTTGTGACTTTTGTGGAGGATCTGCTGATGGTCCCTACTTAGTGTCGTTATATTATCTCCTTGTTCCTGATTCTGTGTCGTAGTTGCTTGTTATATTGCTATTGGGCTTAGCATTCTTTTTATTGTTCAAGCAGACTGTTCTGATTGCCAGTCGGTCAAGAAGTTAGTTTATGTGAGGACTTTGTCAGTCACTTGTTTAAGTCTAGTCGAGTCGTGAGACATAGCGAACTACTTAGAGCACTTACACACATACACAAACTTACTTGTACATATTTGTAACATCTTATTAAATGTTAATGTACCAGACGGTACTTAAGAATTATAAATGTGATATGTGCTTTCAGCACAATACTACTGTACACGAGAGAAGTGATTAATATTATTTTGATTACCGTGATTAATTTAATTTAATTTGATATACGCCTAGACAACTTAATAAATTAATTAAATTTTAATTTCTCTAGTTAGTAGCCTACCAGTTGTAATCCTGAAGCACTATTGAATAATACTGAATTCTAATGGATAATTGGACAAGGATACTGACTACTTGTTACGAAAACCCAGTAACAGGCTGGATGCTAGAAGGGTAGTCCTTTCTAGTGTTCACTGGAGATCTCTAAGCTTTTAGAATCGCGTTTTTTGTAACAGATCATCAGTACCATGGTGGGAACATCAGTACCAGTGTGGGATCATCAGTACCATTGTGTGAACGTCAGCAAGAGTGTGAGAACATCAGTACCATTGTGCAAACATCACTCCCAATATGGGAACACCAGTACCATTGTGGAAACATCAGTACCAGTGTGAGAACATAAGTACCATTATGGGAGCATCAGTACCATTGTGGAAACATCAGTACCAGTGTGGGAACATCAGTGCCAATGTGGGAACATCACTAGCAATGGTGGAACATCAGTACCAGTATGGGAACATCAGTACCAGTATGGGAACATTAGCACCAGTATGGGAACACCAGTACCAGTATGGGAACATCAGTACCATTGCGTGAACGTCAGTAAGACTGTAAGAGCATCAGTTCCAGTGTGGGAACTTCAGTACCATTGTGGGAACATCAATACCAATATGAGAACATCAGTACCAGCGTGGGAACATCAGTACCAATGTGGGAACATCAGTACCAGTGTGAGAACATCAGTACCAATGTGGGAACATCAGTTGCAATGTGGGAACATCAGTACCAGTGTGGAAGCATCAGTACCAGTGTGGGAACATCAGTACCAGTGTGGGAACATGAGTACCAGTGTGGAAACTTCAATACCAGTGTGGGAACATCAGTACCGTTGTGGGAACATCAGTACCAGTGTGCGAACATCAGTACCATTGTGCGAACATCAGTACCATTGTGGGAACATCAGTACCATTGTGGGAACATCAGTACCAGTGTGGGAACATCAGTACCAATGTGGGAACATCAGTTCCAATGTGGGAACATCAGTACCAGTGTGGAAGCATCAGTACCAGTGTGGGAACATCAGTACCAGTGTGGGAACTTCAATACCAGTGTGGGAACATCAGTACCGTTGTGGGAACATCAGTACCAGTGTGCGAACATCAGTACCATTGTGGGAACATCAGTACCATTGTGGGAACATCAGTACCAATGTGGGAACATCAGTACCAATGTGGGAACATAAGTACCAATGTGGGAACATCAGTACTAGTGTGGGAACTTCAGTACCAGTGTGGGAACATCCGTACCAGTGTGCGAACATCAGTACCATTGTGGGAACATCAGTACCAGTGTGGGAAAATCAGTACCAATGTGGGAACATCAGTACCAGTGTGGGAACATCAGTACCAGTGTGGAAACAGCAGTACCATTGTGGGAACATCAGTTCCATTGTGGGAATATAAGTACCATTGTGGGAACGTCAATACCAGTGTGGGAACATCAATACCATTGTGGGAACATCAATAAGCGTGTGGGAAAATCAGTACCAGTTTGGGAACATCAGTACCATTATGGAAGCATCAGTACCATTATGGGAACATCAGTACTATTGTGGGAAGATCAGTGCCAGTTTGGGAACATCAGTACTATTGTGGGAACATCGGTACCAGTGTGGGAACACGAGCACCAGTGTGGGAACATCGGTACCAGTTTGGGAACATCAGTGACAGTGTGGGAACATCAGTGACAGTGTGAGAACGTCAGTGATAGTGTGGGAACAATAATGCCATCGTGGGAACATTAGTATCACCCACTAATGGTTGCACTTACCTGAGCTCCCCAGCATCATCTAACCACTGGTATTGGGCCGTACAGCACCTCACGCTTTATCCCCTCTCCTCCTATCCCGATTCTTATTTTCCTGACCATTTATTCCCTTCTTAGTCCTTCTTTATTTCTTGCAAGTTTTGATGAATCGAGACAAGAAGGAAAGAGGCGAGGGAGTCAAGATGGAATCAAAGGTCACATCAAAATCAGTGCGGGAACGTCAATGTTAGTTTGGGAACATGAGGACCAGTGTGGGAACATGAACACCATGGCGGAAACATCAAGACTAGCGTGGGAACATCAGGACAAGTGTGGCAACGTCAGGATCAGTGTGCTAACATCAGGACCAGCGTTGGAAAATCAGGACCAACGTGAGAACATGACGATCAGAGTGTGAACATCAGGACCAGTGTGAGAACATGACGACCAGAGTGTGAACATCAGAACCAGCGTAACAACATCAGAACCAGCGTGACAACATCAGAACCAGCGTGACAACATCAGAACCAGCGTGAGAACATCAGAACCAGCGTGACAACATCAGGACCAGCGTGATAACATCAGAACCAGCGTGACAACATCAGAACCAGCGTGACAACATCAGAACCAGCGTGACAACATAAGAACCAGCGTGAGAACATCAGAACCGGCGTAACAACATCAGAACCAGCGTGACAACATCAGGACCAGCGTGACAACATCAGAACCAGCGTGAGAACATCAGAACCAGCGTGAGAACATCAGAACCAGCGTAACAACATCAGAACCAGCGTGACAACATCAGAACCAGCGTGACAACATCAGAACCAGCGTGACAACATCAGAACCAACGTGACAACATCAGAACCAGCGTGACAACATCAGAACCAGCGTGACAACATCAGAACCAGCGTGACAACATCAGAACCAGCGTGACAACATCAGGATCAGCGTGGGAACATCAGGACCAGCGTGAGAACATCAGGACCAGCGTGGGAACATCAGGACCAGCGTGGGAACATCAGGACCAGCGTGGGAACATCAGGACCAGCGTGAGAACATCAGGATCAGCGTGGGAACATCAGGACCAGCGTGGGAACATTAGGACCAGCGTGGGAACATCAGGACCAGAGTGGGAACATCAGGACCAGCTTGAGAACATCAGGACCAGCGTGGGAACATCAGGACCAGCGTGAGAACATCAGAACCAGCGTGAGAACATCAGAACCAGCGTGGGAACATCAGGACCAGTGTAATAAAGTTGGTAGAATTACCGACAATATGTAAAGTAAAAGGACACAAGTGCAACTAATGTGACATTTTATTGTGGCAACGTTTCGCTCTCCAGGAGCTTTATCAAGCCATTACAAACAATACATGGACACAGAGGGTATATAAAGGCTCAGAGTGAGGTGCAATACTAGTGAGGTACCATTCTGATGTTCACTAGTGGTAGTAGTAGTAGTAGTGACAAAAGTAATACAATATGGTAGAGCAATTAATTCGTACATGAGTAAAAGGATATAAAAGCTATTACTTGGGTAACATAAAAATAGGTTGGACAAATATAGACTGAAAAGAGGCAGCCTGTTTCAGTGTTCACTCTCTGTAATGTGCTTTGTGTAGTATAACAGGAGAGACTATGTGATGGCAGGGTTTACTGTTTTCAGGAGGATTGTTGCTAAGACTTCGGAGATGGTGAAGCTGCCGTTGTTTTGTTTAATTGTATTCGAAACAGCGATCAGTGCTGATTCGAGGCACTTGCGTCTGCGGAAATTAGTTTCTTTGATCACTAATTGGGCGTCTCTGAATTTCATGAGATGATTGGTGGAATTTCGGTGTTGTACACAGGCGTTGTTCAAGTTATCTTTCCTACATGCGTAAATGTGTTCATTGAGGCGGGTGTCGAAGTTTCTTGCTGTTTCACCTACGTAAATCTTGTCACAGCCTCCACAGGGTATAGTGTAAACTCCTGCATGGACTGGTTCGTGGTGCTTGGATTTTGTCCTGGTTAGATCCTTTATTGAAGTGCTAGAAGCGATGGCGACTCTGGTGTTAGCTTGTGAAAGTACTTTTGAGACGTTCAGTGCAACCTGGCTGTTGGGAAGAATTATAACTTTGTTGGGAGTGGTGTTGATGCGTGGAGAATTGGTGATCTGAAGAGCTCTTTTCTTGCACCCTTTGATGAAAAGATGAGGAAAATGTAACTCAGTGAATGTTTGGTGAATGTATGTACATTCCTCGTCAAGAAACTCAGGACTACAAATTCGGTATGCTCTTAGGAAAAACCCGATGATGATGCCTCTTTTGGTCTTGGTATCTTGACTGGAATAGAAGTGTGTGAGATCATTTTTATTGGTGGGTTTCCGATAAACTTGAAATCTTAGGTTGTTGTCTACTTTGTGAATGAGGACGTCGAGGAAAGGTAGCTTGTCATTGGACTCTTCTTCTAGTGTAAACTGGATCGCCGGTTCAACTGCGTTGAGCCTTGCCTGAAGATCCCGTACATCAAAACGTTTGGGAGTTATTACGAGGACGTCGTCCACGTAACGTAACCAAGTGACGCTTGAAGGGATGATGTTGGCGAAGTGTTCGGACTCTAGGTGTTCCATGTATAAGTTGGCTAGGACGGCACTGATGGGGGACCCCATTCCCATGCCGTAGGTTTGTTTGTAGAGCTTGTTATTGAAAGAAAAACAGTTGAAATTAACACAGAGTTCAATCAAGTCAACAAAATCTCCGGGAGGTAGAGGAAGATTAAGGTCCTGATTGACTTTACGTCGTAGAACCTCGATGGCTTTTTTGGTAGGTACTTTTGTGAAGAGGGAAGTTACATCCAAACTGCTTAGTTTCTTGTTACGGATGGAGAGGTTACGGATGCGGTTGAGAAGGTCTCCTGAGTGTTTAAGATGAGCTGATGGACCTTTTGAATGATCAATCTACATACGAACCCATCAGCACTCAACAGTGGGAGACGTTCACCAAAGATTTTCTGTACAAAACCAGACAAATACTCAAACGCACTAGAGAAGGGAAGAAACTTCTGCACTTGTTACCAAGCAACCCTAAACCAGCACACATGTATGGTTTACCCAAGACCCATAAACACAATATTCCTCTCAGACCAATCACGTCAGGAATAGGCAGTGCTCCACACAAACTAGCCGGAGTTCTTGCCAAACATCTTTCCTGCCTTCTGGGGACCATCAGCCCCGCTCATCTTAAACACTCAGGTGACCTTCTCAACCGCATCCGTAACCTCTCCATCCGTAACAAGAAACTAAGCAGTTTGGATGTGACTTCCCTCTTCACAAAAGTACCTACCAAAAAAACCATCGAGGTTCTACGACGTAAAGTCAATCAGGACCTTAATCTTCCTCTACCTCCCGGAGATTTTGTTGACTTGATTGAACTCTGTGTTAATTTCAACTGTTTTTCTTTCAATAACAAGCTCTACAAACAAACCTACGGCATGGGAATGGGGTCCCCCATCAGTGCCGTCCTAGCCAACTTATACATGGAACACCTAGAGTCCGAACACTTTGCCAACATCATCCCTTCAAGCGTCACTTGGTTACGTTACGTGGACGACGTCCTCGTAATAACTCCCAAACGTTTTGATGTACGGGATCTTCAGGCAAGGCTCAACGCAGTTGAACCGGCGATCCAGTTTACACTAGAAGAAGAGTCCAATGACAAGCTACCTTTCCTCGACGTCCTCATTCACAAAGTAGACAACAACCTAAGATTTCAAGTTTATCGGAAACCCACCAATAAAAATGATCTCACACACTTCTATTCCAGTCAAGATACCAAGACCAAAAGAGGCATCATCATCGGGTTTTTCCTAAGAGCATACCGAATTTGTAGTCCTGAGTTTCTTGACGAGGAATGTACATACATTCACCAAACATTCACTGAGTTACATTTTCCTCCTTTTTTCATCAAAGGGTGCAAGAAAAGAGCTCTTCAGATCACTAATTCTCCACGCATCAACACCACTCCCAACAAAGTTATAATTCTTCCCAACAGCCAGGTTGCACTGAACGTCTCAAAAGTACTTTCACAAGCTAACACCAGAGTCGCCATCGCTTCTAGCACTTCAATAAAGGATCTAACCAGGACAAAATCCAAGCACCACGAACCAGTCCATGCAGGAGTTTACACTATACCCTGTGGAGGCTGTGACAAGATTTACGTAGGTGAAACAGCAAGAAACTTCGACACCCGCCTCAATGAACACATTTACGCATGTAGGAAAGATAACTTGAACAACGCCTGTGTACAACACCGAAATTCCACCAATCATCTCATGAAATTCAGAGACGCCCAATTAGTGATCAAAGAAACTAATTTCCGCAGACGCAAGTGGCTCGAATCAGCACTGATCGCTGTTTCGAATACAATTAAACAAAACAACGGCAGCTTCACCATCTCCGAAGTCTTAGCAAGAATCCTCCTGAAAACAGTAAACCCTGCCATCACATAGTCTCTCCTGTTATACTACACAAAGCACATTACAGAGAGTGAACACTGAAACAGGCTGCCTCTTTCCAGTCTATATTTGTCCAACCTATTTTTTATGTTACCCAAGTAATAGCTTTTATATTCTTTTACTCATGTACGAATTAATTGCTCTACCATATTGTATTACTTTTGTCACTACTACTACTACTACCACTAGTGAACATCAGAATGGTACCTCACTAGTATTGCACCTCACTCTGAGCCTTTATATACCCTCTGTGTCCATGTATTGTTTGTAATGGCTTGATAAAGCTCCTGGAGAGCGAAACGTTGCCACAATAAAATGTCACATTAGTTGCACTTGTGTCCTTTTACTTTACATATTGTCGGTAATTCTACCAACTTTATTACACTGGTCCTGATGTTCCCACGCTGGTTCTGATGTTCTCACGCTGGTTCTGATGTTCTCACGCTGGTCCTGATGTTCCCACGCTGGTCCTGATGTTCTCAAGCTGGTCCTGATGTTCCCACTCTGGTCCTGATGTTCCCACGCTGGTCCTGATGTTCCCACGCTGGTCCTGATGTTCCCACGCTGATCCTGATGTTCTCACGCTGGTCCTGATGTTCCCACGCTGGTCCTGATGTTCCCACGCTGGTCCTGATGTTCCCACGCTGGTCCTGATGTTCTCACGCTGGTCCTGATGTTCCCACGCTGATCCTGATGTTGTCACGCTGGTTCTGATGTTGTCACGCTGGTTCTGATGTTGTCACGCTGGTTCTGATGTTGTCACGCTGGTTCTGATGTTGTCACGTTGGTTCTGATGTTGTCACGCTGGTTCTGATGTTGTCACGCTGGTTCTGATGTTGTCACGCTGGTTCTGATGTTGTTACGCTGGTTCTGATGTTCTCACGCTGGTTCTGATGTTCTCACGCTGGTTCTGATGTTGTCACGCTGGTCCTGATGTTGTCACGCTGGTTCTGATGTTGTTACGCCGGTTCTGATGTTCTGATGTGAGGTACTCTATCGAAGGCTTTACTAAAATCCAAATAAACAATATCATATTCTTTATCACTGTCTACTGCCTCAAATGTTCTATTGAAGAACGTCAGTAAGTTTGTCATGCAGGAACGACCTCTCGTAAACCCATGCTGAGAATCATTTATCAAGTTATGCTCTTCAAGGTGACTTCTAATAATGTCAGCTATAATTAATTCTAGCAATTTGCCAACTATAGATGTCAGGCTTATTGGACGGTAATTTGAAGGAGTGGACTTATCCCCTGATTTGAATATAGGAACCACATTGACCATCTTCCACAACTCTGGCACAACACCGGTAAGGATGGATGCATTGAACACACTCGTTAATGGCTGACTAAGTTCCATCTTGCATTCCTTAAGTACCCTGGAAAATAACTCCTCGGGCCCCGGGGACTTATTTTGCTTCAGTTTGTCTATCTGCTTGATAACCATGTCCCTCGTGACAGTAATATTAGTCAATTTGAATTCGTCGGGAACTGAATAATTGTTAATTTCTGGAATCTCATTTATGTCTTCCTGTGTAAAAACTGACAAAAAATAGTTATTAAATATGGAACACATTTCCAGTTCGTTATGCGTCAGCTGTCCATTCCCAATTTTCAGAGGTCCTACTTTTTCCTTCACCTTCGTCCTATACACTTGAAAGAACCCCTTTGGATTGGTCTTTGATTCATTATCAACTCTAATTTCATAATCACGTCTAGCCTTTCTAATCCCCTTTTTTACTTCTCTTTTAAGCTGAACATATTGGTCAGTAAGGTTAACCTCTCCTCTTCTGATGCGCCTATAAATTCCCCTTTTCTCCCCTAATAAATGCTTTAGCCTCCTGGTAACCCATTTGGGATCGTTATTATCAGATCTAATTTCTCTCTGGGGAATGTATATACTCTGAGCACGGTGTACATTATTAAGAAAAGAATCATAAACGCAGATCCCTTCGTAATCATAAGTATGATCATCGTCAATAGAATCATTAGCTAGATAACCCCAATCAAGATTTGACAGGTGTTCCCTAAGTCCATTATAATCGGCAGAACGAAAATCAGGGATTTTTAGTGTATTATCATTATTCCTGTATTCCCCGTTTATGTTAAAAGTGATGGATTTGTGATCACTTGCGCCAAGCTCTTCAGTGATTTCTAGATTATTTACGAGTGTTTTCTTATTTGACAAGACTAGGTCAAGCAAATTATTACCCCTGGTAGGCTCTGTTACACAATGCTTCAGAAAACAGTCTTGAACTGTTTCCATAAAGTCACTGGACTTCAGATTACCGGTCAAGCAATTCCAGTCTATTTGACTAAAGTTAAAATCCCCTACAATCACTATGTTATTGTGTCTAGAAGCCCTAACAATTTCGTCCCAAAGAAGTCTCCCTCTACCGTGATCCAAGCCTGGAGGTCGGTATATTACACCTAGAATTAGCTCTTGACCTTCTACAAACTCTACCCAAACAGATTCTGTTGCTGTTCCATCAATTTTTATACCTGTTTTTATGCAACAGTTAATATTTTCTCGAACATATAATGCAACTCCTCCCCCCTTCCCACAACTTCTATCCACATGGAACAACTTAAACCCTTGAATATTACACTCAGCAATCATATCCCGACTCTTTAAATCATACCACGTTTCAGTTAATGCAATGACATCGAAGTTCCCAGCACATGTTATCAAACGTTGTTCATTAATCTTATTTCTTGCACTTCGACCGTTAGCATAAAATACCATTATATGTTTTTTCTTCTGCACATTTATCCTATTGATCTTTGTTTTTACACAATTTCTGAAATTATCATTACCCAGAGTTACTCCATGACAGTTACTATTAAGATTCTTAATATCAGAGCATAAGTCAACATATCCATACTCATTATTATTCATTCCTAAACCCATACCTCTAACTAATCCTAGTTTAAAGTCCTAACAACCCCCTCAACTGAGCTAGCAAGAAAACCCACACCTGCCCTGGATAAGTGAACTCCATCCCTGGCATACATGTCATTTCGGCCATAGAAGTTGTCCCAGTTGTCAATGAATGGTACTGCATTATCCTTACAGTGTTTATCCAGCCAACAATTAATACCAATTGCTCTGGACAACCATTCATTTCCAACACCCCTTCTTGACAAATTGCCACATAAACAGGGCACCCCCCCTTCTTCCTAATTATGTCTATTGCTGTCTTGAACCTTCTAAGTCCTCGCTTCTGCGCTTGCCTACATCATTGCCTCCAGCACTGAGGTGATGATGGGATTGATCCCATTACCGTTCATGATGTTGTCAAGCCGGCTAACAGTGTCCTCCATCCCAGCCCCATGAAAGCAAACTCTCTGTCTCCTACTCCTGTCTTTCAAGCAGAAAGCCCTATCCATATATCTAACCTGGCTATCGCCAACAACAACAATATTCTTGCCTTCCTTGGTGTCGTTTGTAGTGGCGTTCCCAGTAGTCGACTCACATTCGTCGGGTAGCACCGAGAATGCATTGGATGTTTCCACAACAGTTTCCACAGCAGTCTCTTTCTTCTTCGTCGTCTCTACCTTTCCATTCGTCTTCTTGATCGTCAACTTCGTCTCATGCTGTCTAGCCACTGTCCACGTTCCCTTCTTGACCTGAGGACTGCTACGAATCCTCTTGTTTTCCTCAGTCAATCGCCGTATTTCCATCTTCGCCATCCTCGATTCTTCCTTAAGCTGCTGATAAAGTTGCTCGATTGAGGGCATCTTAGTTCAGTCCACGGGGAGCACACAAGACACTTCTTCACCCAGCGAGGGAACACCAGGACCAGCGTGGGAACATCAGAACAAGCGTGGGAACACCAGGACCAGCGTGGGAACACCAGGAACAGCGTGTGAACATCAGAAACAGCGTGGGAACACCAAGACCAGCGTGGGAACATCAGGAGCAGCGTGGGAACATCAGAACCAGCGTGGGAACACCAGGACTAGCGTGAGAACATCAGGACCAGCGTGAGAACATCAGGAGCAGCGAGGGAACATCAGAACCAGCGTGGGAACATCAGAACCAGCGTGGGAACACCAGGACCAGCGTGAGAACATCAAGACCAGCGTGGGAAAATCAGGACCAGCGTGGGAATATCAGGATGGGAATATCAGGAACATCAGCACGGAGAACATCAGCATCAGAACATCAAGACCACTAGCGAATATGAGCAAGCATCAGGACCAGCGTGGGAATATCAGGATCAGCGTGAGAACATCAGGACCAGCGTGGGAACACCAGGACCAGCGTGAGAACATCAGGACCAGCGTGGGAACATCAGGACCAGCGTGGGAACATTAGGACCAGCGTGGGAACATCAGAACCAGCGTGGGAACACCAGGACCAGCGTGGGAACACCGGAGCAGCGTGGGAACATCAGAACCAGCGTGGGAACACCAGGACCAGCGTGAGAACATCAGGACAAGCGTGAGAACATCAGGACCAGCGTGGGAACATCAGAACCAGAGTGGGAACATCAGAACCAGCGTGGGAACACTAGTACCAGCGTGAGAACATCAGGGTCAGCGTGGGAACATCAGGTCCAGCGTGAGAATATTAGGACCAGCGTGGGAACATCAAGACCAGCGTGGGAACATCAGGACCAGCGTGGGAACAACAGGACCAGCGTGAGAACATCAGGATCAGCATGGGAACATCAGGACCAGCGTGGGAACATCAGGACCAGCGTGGGAACAACAGGACCAGCGTGAGAACATCAGGACCAGTGTGGGAACATCAGGACTAGCGTGGGAACATCAAGACCAGCGTGGGAACTTTAGGACCAGCGTGGGAACATCAGGACCAGCGTGGGAACTTTAGGACCAACGTTAGAACATCACGACCATCGTTAGAACATCAGGACCAGCGTGGGAACGTCAGGACCAGCGTTCGAAAATGAGGACCAGCGTCGGAATATCAGGACCAGCGTGGGAATATCAGGACCAGCGTAGGAACACCAGGACAAGCGTTCAAAAATGAGGACCAGCGTCGGAATATCAGGACCAG
>NC_091327.1:31037844-31050344 GCF_038502225.1 Cherax quadricarinatus
GCAATGGTCGGAGAAGTGGCAGATGCAGTTTAATATAGACAAATGCAAAGTTCTAAATGTTTGACAGTTAAATAACCATGCCACTTATAAACTAAATAATGTAGATCTTAATACTACTGATTGCGGAAAGGATTTAGGAGTTCTGGTTAGCAGTAACCTAAAACCAAGACAACAGTGCATTAGTGTTCGCAATAAAGCTAACAGAATTCTTGGCTTCATATCTAGAAGTATAAATAATAGAAGTCCTCAGGTTGTTCTTCAACTTTATATATCCTTGGTTAGGCCTCATTTAGACTATGCTGCTCAGTTCTGGTCACCGTATTACAGAATGAATACAAATGCTATGGAAAACGTACAGAGGAGAATGACAAAGATGATCCCATTTATCAGAAATCTTCCCTATGAGGATAGACTGAGGGCCCTGAATCTGCACTCTCTCAAAAGGCGTAGAATTAGAGGGGATATGATCGAGGTGTATAAATGGAAAACAGGAATAAATAAAGGGGATGTAAATAGCGTGCTGAAATTTTCCAGCCAAGACAGGACTCGCAGCAATGGTTTAAGTTGGAAAAATTCAAATTCAGGAAGGATATAGGAAAGCACTGGTTTGGTAATAGAGTCGTGGATGAGTGGAACAAACTCCCGAGTACAGTTATTCAGGCTAAAACGTTGTGTAGCTTTAAAAATAGGTTAGATAAATACATGAGTGGGTGTGGGTGGGTGTGAGTTGGACCTGACTAGCTTGTGCTGCTGGGTCTGGTGCCGTGCTCCATCCTTGAGTGGAAGTGACCAGACTGAGTGGGTCATTGGGATAATCCGGGGGGTAGGTTATTGGTCTTATCAGGGGGGGGGGTATCATGGACCTGCTCCGCATGGGTCAGTAGGCCTGTTGCAGTGTTCCTTCTTTCTTATGTTCTTATGTTGTTGTAATCTTAGTTCAAGACTTTTCCCAGTTTGACCGTAGTAAACTTTATCATATTTTTTTACAATAAATCGTTCAGATACAGCCGTTGGCATTTTGGGGGGAATTTTTAATAAAATTTTTTTTCATCGATTCAAGATTTTTAAACACAACTTTGATTTTAAAATTCTTAAGTAGAGAAGGTATATCAAGAAAGTTTTTCATAGTAAGGAAGAACCAGCAGATTCTTGCTTGAATAAGATTATTTTCATTTCTTGATTTGTAAAAAGTATTTCTAGCAATTTTAATTGATTTATCAGTTAAGTGTCTTGGGTATTTTAGATCATTAGCTATTTCATAAATGTTCAAGATTTCTTCATGTATTAACTCTGGGCAGCAAATGAGCAAAGCTCTTAAAAACATTGATGAAAATACAGAAAGTTTAACTCGATCATGATGTGAAGAATAATAGTGTATATAAGAACAGTTAATTGTTGGTTGTTCTGTAAATTTTGATTTTAAAATCATGGTTCTCCTTAATAATTAATGCATCTAGAAAAGGCAATAAATTATTTTGCTTAAACTCAACAGTAAAATTTATGGGATTAGCTAAATTATTTAATTTAAAAAGGAAATGGTTTATATTTATATTCTTAGGCATTAAACATAAAACATCATCAGCCTATCTGTACCACTTACCGCTACTGGAAGATATCAATTAAATAGTCTTCTTTCAAAATATTTCATGTACAAATTGCTAAAGACAGATGAAAGATGATTTCTCATTGTCACACCAAACTACTGTCTGTAAAACTCACCATTAAACACAATCTTTACATCAACAATGCAGACTTTAATAAGTTCAACCATCAACTGGAACTTTTGTAAACAAAGAAGTAACATCAAAGCTAACCATACTGTAATTATTTAAATCAGTCATAGTGCTTAATTTTTCCAACATTGGGGCTCAACATATCTACTAGCCATTTAGATCATTTACAGGACACTGAACCTATGAAGCTAATAATGGGTTTGGCTGGTTTGTGTGTTTTTATTTATCCAAACATATACGGTAAAAATGGACTGGTCACGATTTCTTAATTAGTTCATCTTTGCTTTTCAGCAGTCGTTGTATTGCTTTCTTAAAGTTACCTTTAGCTGAATCTGAGGAAGAATCTACAACATTATTCATTTTACCTTGGTAATCAGTTTCTTCCAAAATTACTACTGCATTTGTTTTGTAGGCTTCAGTAATATGCAAATTTTTATTACTAGTATGATTTTGATAAGACTTAAAAAAAACTTTGAGGGCAATTGGGAATATTTTGTTTCATCATTTAACTATATATATATATATATATATATATATATATATATATATATATATATATATATATATATATATATATATATATATATATATATATATATATATATATATATATATATGTCGTGCCGAATATGTAAAACTGGTCAATTAGCAAGAACTCATTTAAAATTAAGTCCTTTCTAAAATTTTCTCTTATACGTTTAAAGATATATTTGTTTCATTAATATTGATGCAAAAATTTCTAATTTTGCACCAAAAGGAACTTAGAAAACTTACCTAACCTTATTATAACAAGCGCAATTTATTTTAGCCTAACCCAACTAAATATATTTTAGATTTGTTTACAATAATTTAATACTAAACAAACGCAGTGAAATATATTTTTTTCGTTAGGTTCAGAATGATTTTGGCGAAATTATTGCATACACAAATTTTCACTTGTCCTATATGGCAAGATGAGCGTTGCTATTTAAGCCAAGATCGCAAGTTCTGCCTATTCGGCACGACATGTATATATATATATATATATATATATATATATATATATATATATATATATATATATATATATATATATATATATATATATATATATATATATATATATATATATATATATATAACGAGAGAGAGAGAGAGAGAGAGAGAGAGAGAGAGAGAAGTAGTGCCAGTGGTCATCTATTGCAGTCTACATTCCGCTAAAGTTTATTACTGCAGTCATAATACCACTGATGACTTGTACTGTAGTTATCAGTCCTTTGATATTTAGTACTTTTATCATCATTCCGTAAATGTTTGGCACTTTGGTCAACATTACACTAGTGTCTGGCACTGTAGTCATCATTCCAGTAGTGTCTGGCACTGTAGTCATCATTCCAGTAGTGTCTAGCACTGTAGTCATCATTCCAGTAGTGTCTGGCACTGTAGTCATCACTCCAGTATTGTCTGGCACTGTAGTCATCAATCCAGTAGTGTCTGGCACTGTAGTCATCACTCCAGTAGTGTCTGGCACTGTAGTCATCAATCCAGTAGTGTCTGGCACTGTAGTCATCACTCCAGTATTGTCTGGCACTGCAGTCATCACTCCAGTAGTGTCTGGCACTGTAGTCATCACTCCAGTATTGTCTGGCACTGTAGTCATCACTCCAGTAGTGTCTGGCACTGTAGTCATCACTCCAGTAGTGTCTGGCACTGTAGTCATCACTCCAGTATTGTCTGGCACTGTAGTCATCACTCCAGTAGTGTCTGGCACTGTAGTCATCACTCCAGTAGTGTCTGGCACTGTAGTCATCACTCCAGTAGTGTCTGGCACTGTAGTCATCACTCCAGTAGTGTCTGGCACTGTAGTCATCACTCCAGTAGTGTCTGGCACTGTAGTCATCACTCCAGTAGTGTCTGGCACTGTAGTCATCACTCCAGTAGTGTCTGGCACTGTAGTCATCAATCCAGTAGTGTCTGGCACTGTAGTCATCACTCCAGTAGTGTCTGGCACTGTAGTCATCATTCCACTACATAATATATTGTCCATTACGAGGCTGAAAAAGCTCTTTAATGTTTAATAATAAGCCTTTATATCAGGCCTTTTAAAATGGAACCTTTGCAATTACCTGTATAGTTGAACCTTTGTATTTACCTACGTAAGGGGAAAAGGAAGCCCGTGGTAGCACTTTGGCTCATGACTAACAGAGCCGGGTTCAGTGCCGGGGAGGCTGAGTCCCGTTAACAAGTCACCTTACACCCGCTGCCTCTGTTTACCCAGCGGTAAATTGCCGTCTATTTTGGGTGGCATCCTGGGGTGGGTGGTTATATCCAGGCCGAGGTTTTAACTGAGGTAAGATTATAGCTTCTAGCTTTGTGTATTATCAAGTTGTGGTGTTAAGTGAAGATTAAATTGATTAAGCTCTGTGCAGAGAGAAACATCGTCTCAGTGGAAACGTGATGTTCGTTATTGTCAGCAGGACGACATTTTGTGTTCTGTGTTATGAACCAAATATGTCTGCCTGTTGAGTATTCCACTTTAAGCTAGTATGATGGGAGGGACAGCTGGTATGATGGGAGGGACAGCTGGTATGATGGGAGGGACAGCTAGTATGATGGGAGGGACAGCTGGTATGATGGGAGGGACAGCTAGTATGATGGGAGGGACAGCTGGTATGATGGGAGGTACAGCTAGTATGATGGGAGGTACAGCTAGTATGATGGGAGGGACAGCTAGTATGATGGGAGGGACAGCTGGTATGATGGGAGGGACAGCTAGTATGATGGGAGGGACAGCTGGTATGATGGGAGGGACAGCTAGTATGATGGGAGGGACAGCTGGTATGATGGGAGGGACAGCTGGTATGATGGGAGGGACAGCTAGTATGATGGGAGGGACAGCTGGTATGATGGGAGGGACAGCTAGTATGATGGGAGGGACAGCTAGTATGATGGGAGGGACAGCTGGTATGATGGGAGGGACAGCTAGTATGATGGGAGGGACAGCTAGTATGATGGGAGGGACAGCTGGTATGATGGGAGGGACAGCTAGTATGATGGGAGGGACAGCTGGTATGATGGGAGGGACAGCTAGTATGATGGGAGGGACAGCTGGTATGATGGGAGGGACAGCTGGTATGATGGGAGGGACAGCTAGTATGATGGGAGGGACAGCTGGTATGATGGGAGGGACAGCTGGTATGATGGGAGGGACAGCTAGTATGATGGGAGGGACAGCTGGTATGATGGGAGGTACAGCTAGTATGATGGGAGGTACAGCTAGTATGATGGGAGGGACAGCTAGTATGATGGGAGGGACAGCTTGTATGATGGGAGGGACAGCTAGTATGATGGGAGGTACAGCTTGTATGATGGGAGGTACAGCTAGTATGATGGGAGGGACAGCTAGTATGATGGGAGGGACAGCTGGTATGATGGGAGGGACAGCTAGTATGATGGGAGGGACAGCTGGTATGATGGGAGGGACAGCTAGTATGATGGGAGGGACAGCTAGTATGATGGGAGGGACAGCTAGTATGATGGGAGGGACAGCTGGTATGATGGGAGGGACAGCTAGTATGATGGGAGGGACAGCTGGTATGATGGGAGGGACAGCTGGTATGATGGGAGGGACAGCTAGTATGATGGGAGGGACAGCTGGTATGATGGGAGGGACAGCTGGTATGATGGGAGGGACAGCTAGTATGATGGGAGGGACAGCTGGTATGATGGGAGGGACAGCTAGTATGATGGGAGGGACAGCTAGTATGATGGGAGGGACAGCTGGTATGATGGGAGGGACAGCTAGTATGATGGGAGGGACAGCTGGTATGATGGGAGGGACAGCTAGTATGATGGGAGGGACAGCTGGTATGATGGGAGGGACAGCTAGTATGATGGGAGGGACAGCTAGTATGATGGGAGGGACAGCTGGTATGATGGGAGGGACAGCTAGTATGATGGGAGGGACAGCTGGTATGATGGGAGGGACAGCTAGTATGATGGGAGGGACAGCTGGTATGATGGGAGGGACAGCTGGTATGATGGGAGGGACAGCTAGTATGATGGGAGGGACAGCTGGTATGATGGGAGGGACAGCTGGTATGATGGGAGGGACAGCTAGTATGATGGGAGGGACAGCTAGTATGATGGGAGGGACAGCTAGTATGATGGGAGGGACAGCTAGTATGATGGGAGGGACAGCTGGTATGATGGGAGGGACAGCTAGTATGATGGGAGGGACAGCTAGTATGATGGGAGGGACAGCTAGTATGATGGGAGGGACAGCTAGTATGATGGGAGGGACAGCTAGTATGATGGGAGGGACAGCTGGTATGAGGGAGAGACAGCTAGTATGATAGAAGATAGCTATTATGATGGAAGGGACAGCTAGTATGACGGGAGGCACAGCTAGTATGATGGGAGGGACAGCTAGTATGATGGGAGGTACAGCTTGTATGATGGGAGGTACAGCTAGTATGATGGGAGGGACAGCTAGTATGATGGGAGGGACAGCTAGTATGATGGGAGGTACAGCTTGTATGATGGGAGGTACAGCTAGTATGATGGGAGGGACAGCTAGTATGATGGGAGGGACAGCTGGTATGATGGGAGGTACAGCTAGTATGATGGGAGGGACAGCTGGTATGATGGGAGGGACAGCTAGTATGATGGGAGGGACAGCTAGTATGATGGGAGGGACAGCTAGTATGATGGGAGAGACAGCTAGTATGATGGAAGGAACAGCTAGTATGATGGGAGGGACGGCTAGTATGATGGGAGGGACAAGTAGTATGATAGGAGGGACAGCTAGTAAGATGGGAGGGACAGCTAGTATGATGGGAGGGACAGCTAGTATGATGAGAGGAACAGCTAGTATGATGGGAGGGACAGCTAGTATGATGGGAGAGACAGCTAGTATGATGGGAGGGACAGCTAGTATGATGGGAGGGACAGCTGGTATGACGGGAGGGACAGCTAGTATGAAGGGAGGGACAGCTAGTATGATGGGAGGGACAGCTAGTATGATGGGAGGGACAGCTAGTATAATGGGAGGAACAGCTAGTATGATGGAAGGGACAGCTGGTATGATGGGAGGGACAGCTAGTATGATGGGAGGAACAGCTAGCATGGTGGTCAGTCGTCACGTGAGGTCACAGACCCTGGGCTGCTTTGGGGATTAGTGTGGACGGTTACAAAGCATGGCTTGCTTCTGCAGTGTTTTAAAAATTGAGGTTGGAGAGTTGAAGGAGGAGGTCTTGCTTCTCCAGGAGGAGATTAGGAGGCTGAAGGACCACTTCAATGGGTCTGGGAGAGAGTGTGAGGTGGCTGGAGTTGTGGGGAATGAGGCTTCAAGTGAGGTGCAGTCTGTCTCTCGCTGTGAGGAGGCTGTAGTTGGGGAGGTAGCAACGGCTACCAGCAGTGAGGTGCAGTCCAGCACCTGCTACAAGTGGCGAGTGGTTCACAGTAATGGAAGGCGCATCAGAGTAAGGAAAGTTAAGAGTGAAGATCTGAAGGTAGGAAATCGCTTCTCTGTTCTTCAGGATGAATGTACTTCAGTGGCCAGTGAAGGTAAGGGTACTACTGCCCCTGCTAATGGAGGTAAGCGCATTCTTTTGGTTGGTGACTCTCAGGTAAGATATATTGACCGTGCTTTTTGTAATAGGAATAAGAAGATGAGAGATAGAGTGTGCTTCCCTGGAGCTGGTGTTGGGGACATTGTCAACAGGCTGGATAATATCATGTCAGGTAATGGGAACAAGCCCATTATCTGTCTCAGTGCTGGTGGAAATGATATTGGGAAGGGTAGGAGAGAAGAGCTGCTAGATAAGTACAGGTCAGCTATAGATTTCATTAAGTCTAAGGGAGGGATCCCAATCATATGTAGCATCTTGCCTAGAAGGGGAGTAGGAAATGAATGGTTGTCTAGGGCAATTGGTGTAAATTGCTGGCTAGACAGATACTGCAAGGAACTTGCAATCCCATTCATTGACAACTGGAACAACTTTTATGGCAAACATGATATGTATGCAAGGGATGGGGTACATCTCTCTGGGGCTGGGGTGGTAGCACTTGCAGACTCGATTGAGAAGGCCATTGGTGAAATGCCTATGATTTTAAACTGATGGAAGATAGAGGTATGGGTGTGTGTGGGAAACAAGCAGGTTGCAACACTTGGGATGGAAACAGTAAATGTATAAAAGGCATTCAGCATGAAGTTATAAATAAAGACAATAGATCAGGTCAGCAAACAAAGGGGGACAGCAGAGGGCAGCAAGGGACTAGCTCCCTTAAGGTTTACTATACTAATAGCAGGAGTGTAAGAAATAAGATAGATGAGCTAAGATTAATTGCAAGTGCAGGAAACATAGATATTATTGCTATAACAGAGACCTGGCTCAATCTGAAAGATAGAGAGATGCCCTCTGAATGTCACATACAAGGCTATAAATTATTCCACACTGACAGGGTCAACAGGAAAGGTGATGGAGTAGCGATGTATGTCAGAGACAATTTAAATTGTTGTGTTAGACAAGATATTAAATTAGAAGCGTCAGCCACTGAATCTGTTTGGTTACAGCTTCTCGAGGGCCGAGAAAAACTAATTTTGGGTGTGATTTACAGGGCCCCAAATCTTGATAGGGAGTGCAGTAAACTTCTATGGGACGAAATTCGTAAGGCATCTACATACGAAAATGTTGTGCTAATGGGAGATTTCAACTATAGACAGATTGACTGGAGCAATTTGACAGGAAATTTAGAGTCAGGTGACTTTCTTGATACGATCCAGGATTGTTTTTTAAAACAGTTTGTGACAGAGCCAACTAGGGGAAATAACCTCCTTGACTTGGTTCTTGCCAGTAGGGAAACACTAATTAATAATCTTGAGGTTAATGATGAGCTTGGGGAAAGTGATCACAAATCACTCAGTTTTAATATATCATGGAATTCCCCTAATAATGGCAATCAAGTCTCCGTCCCTGACTTTCGCTTGGCTGATTTCATAGGACTGAAAAATTACTTAGGTGGGCTGAACTGGAATGACCTGACTAAGGGTCAGGTAGGTGGTGACGGTTGCCGATATGATGCTTTCCAGGGCATAGTTCTAGCTGCTCAGTCAAATTATGTTCCAAATAGGGAAATCAGATCAAACAAAAATGATACTAAATGGATGAACAATAGATAAAAATATCTGATTGGTCAAAAGAGAGGCATATATAGGCAAATCAAAAGAGGAGAGGGGCAATTGAGAAATCGATATATTCAGTTAAAGAGAGAAATAAAAAAGGGAATTAGAAAAGCAAAAAGAGATTATGAGGTTAAAGTTGCAAGAGAATCGAAGACTAACCCAAAAGGATTCTTTCAGGTATACAGAAGTAAGATCAGGGACAAGATAGGCCCACTCAAAAGTTCCTCGGGTCAGCTCACTGACAGTGATAAGGAAATGTGTAGAATTTTTAACACATACTTCCTCTCAGATTTTACACAGGAGGATACCAGCGATATTCCAGTAATGAAAAATTATGTAGAACAGGACGATAATAAACTGTGCACTATTAGGGTCACAAGTGACATGGTCCTTAGGCAAATAGATAAATTAAAACCTAACAAATCCCCAGGCCCTGATGAACTGTATGCAAGGGTTCTAAAGGAATGTAAAGAGGAGCTTAGCACACCTTTGGCTAATCTTTTCAACATATCACTACAAACTGGCATGGTGCCAGATAAGTGGAAAATGGCAAATGTGATACCTATTTTCAAAACAGGTGACAGGTCCTTAGCTTCGAACTATAGACCAATAAGCCTGACCTCCATGGTGGGAAAATTTATGGAATCAATAATTGCCGAGGCAGTTCGTAGCCACCTTGAAAAGCATAAATTAATCAACGAATCTCAGCATGGTTTTACAAAGGGGCGTTCCTGCCTTACGAATTTATTAACTTTTTTCACTAAGGTATTTGAGGAGGTAGATCATGGTAATGAATATGATATTGTGTATATGGACTTCAGTAAGGCTTTTGACAGGGTCCCACATCAGAGACTGTTGAGGAAAATTAAAGCACATGGAATAGGAGGAGAAATTTTTTCCTGGATAGAGGCATGGTTGACAAATAGGCAGCAGAGAGTTTGCATAAATGGGGAGAAATCAGAGTGGGGAAGTGTCACGAGCGGTGTTCCACAGGGGTCAGTGTTGGGCCCCCTGCTGTTCACAATCTACATAAACGACATAGATGAGGGCATAAAGAGCGACATCGGCAAGTTTGCCGATGACACCAAAATAGGCCGTCGAATTCATTCTGACGAGGACATTCGAGCACTCCAGGAAGATTTGAATAGACTGATGCAGTGGTCGGAGAAGTGGCAGATGCAGTTTAATATAGACAAATGCAAAGTTCTAAATGTTGGACAGGACAATAACCATGCCACATATAAACTAAATAATGTAGATCTTAATATTACGGATTGCGAAAAAGATTTAGGAGTTCTGGTTAGCAGTAATCTGAAACCAAGACAACAGTGCATAAGTGTTCGCAATAAAGCTAATAGAATCCTTGGCTTCATATCAAGAAGCATAAATAATAGGAGTCCTCAGGTTGTTCTTCAACTCTATACATCCTTGGTTAGGCCTCATTTAGATTATGCTGCACAGTTTTGGTCACCGTATTACAGAATGGATATAAATTCTCTGGAAAATGTACAAAGGAGGATGACAAAGTTGATCCCATGTATCAGAAACCTTCCCTATGAGGATAGACTAAGGGCCCTGAAACTGCACTCTCTAGAAAGACGTAGAATTAGGGGGGATATGATTGAGGTGTATAAATGGAAGACAGGAATAAATAAAGGGGATGTAAATAGTGTGCTGAAAATATCTAGCCTAGACAGGACTCGCAGCAATGGTTTTAAGTTGGAAAAATGCAGATTCAGGAAGGATATAGGAAAGTACTGGTTTGGTAATAGAGTTGTGGATGAGTGGAACAAACTCCCAAGTACCGTTATAGAGGCTAGAACGTTGTGTAGCTTTAAAAATAGGTTGGATAAATACATGAGTAGATGTGGGTGGGTGTGAGTTAGACGTGATAGCTTGTGCTACCAGGTCGGTTGCCGTGTTCCTCCCTTAAGTCAATGTGACCTGACCTGACTAGGTTGGGTGCATTGGCTTAAGCCGGTAGGAGACTTGGACCTGCCTCGCATGGGCCAGTAGGCCTTCTGCAGTGTTCCTTCGTTCTTATGTTCTTATGTTCTAGTATGATGGGAGGGACAGCTAGTATGATGGGAGGAACAGGTAGTATGAGGGGAGAGACAGCTAGTATGATGGGAGAGACAGCTAGTATGATGGGAAGGACAGCTAGTATGATGGGACGGACAGCTAATATGATGGGAGGAACAGCTAGTATGATGGGAGAGACAGCCAGTATGATGGGAAGGACAGCTAGTATGATGGGAGGGACAGCTAGTATAATGGGAGGGACAGCTAGTATGATGGGAGGAACAGCTAGTATGATGGGAGAGACAGCCAGTGTGATGGGAGGGACAGCTAGTATGATGGGAGGGACAGCTAGTATAATGGGAGGGACAGCTAGTATGATGGGAGGAACAGCTAGTATGATGGGAGAGACAGCCAGTATGATGGAAGGGACAGCTAGTATCATGGAAGAGGCAGCTAGTATGATGGGAGGTCAGCTAGTATGATGGGAGAGACAGCTAGTATGAAGGGAGAGACATCTAGTATGATGCGAGAGACAGCTAGTATGATTGGAGAGACAGTTAGTATGAAAATATAGACAGCTAGTATGATGGGAGGGACAACTAGAATGATGGGAGAGACAGCCAGTATGATGGGAGAGACAGCTAGTATGATGGGAGGGACAGCTAGAATGATGAGAGTGAAGCTAGTATGATGGGAGAGACAGCTAGTATGAGTGGAAAGGAAGACTTAAGGCTGAAAGGAAAAGTGTTCACGTTGCACCATGTATATGAACAAAACTTACAAAAGTGAACAATAGTTACACAAGTGAACAATAGTTACGCTAGTGAACAATAGTTACACAAGTGAACAATAGTTACAATAGTGAACAATAGTTACACTAGTGAACAATAGTTACACAAGTGAACAATAGTTACACTAGTGAACAATAGTTACACAAGTGAACAATAGTTACACAAGTGAACAATAGTTACACTAGTGAACAATAGTTACACAAGTGAACAATAGTTACACTAGTGAACAATAGTTACACTAGTGAACAATAGTTACACTAGTGAACAATAGTTACACTAGTGAACAATAGTTACACTAGTGAACAATAGTTACACTAGTGAACAATAGTTACACTAGTGAACAGTAGTTACACTAGTGAACAATAGTTACACTAGTGAACAATAGTTACACTAGTGAACAATAGTTACACTAGTGAACAATAGTTACACAAGTGAACAATAGTTACACTAGTGAACAATAGTTACACTAGTGAACAATAGTTACACTAGTGAACAATAGTTACACTAGTGAACAATAGTTACACTAGTGAACAATAGTTACACTAGTGAACAATAGTTACACTAGTGAACAATAGTTACACTAGTGAACAATAGTTACACTAGTGAACAATAGTTACACTTGTGAACAATAGTTACACTAGTGAACAATAGTTACACTAGTGAACAATAGTTACACTAGTGAACAATAGTTACACTAGTGAACAATAGTTACACTAGTGAACAATAGTTACACTAGTGAACAATAGTTACACTAGTGAACAATGGTTACACTAGTGAACAATAGTTACA
>NC_091327.1:31057844-31087844 GCF_038502225.1 Cherax quadricarinatus
CAAAGGAAATGAGACCTGATAAAGTACCAGTGTTGCTGAAGTCTGGGATAGGGTACAGAGGTACTAGTAGTCTATCCTGCCAGCTAAACTCTACAATAACTTAATGGATATGGGATAATTGTCAGAGATCTGGAAGACAGAAAATGTTCCAGTATTTAAAAATTAGACAAACATGAAGCATTAAATTATCGGCCTGTATTACTGACAGGCTAGCGGACTCAGCTCACACACTGAGGTCGGGGTTCGAATCTTCTCCGGTACGGGTGGAAAGCATTAGGGACGTGTCTCCATAAGACACCTGCTGTCCCTGTCCCTGTTCACCCATCAGTTTAAAATGGGTACCTGGGTGTTAGTCGACTGGCGTGGGTCGCATCCTGGGACAAAACTGACCTAATTTGCCCGAAATGCTCTGCATAACAAGGGGCTTTCTATATAGTAGTATGTCACTGATGTCAGCAAGAACTGTGTACCATGTACATGTAATTGTAATAAATAAAGAAGCAAGCCATGAAATTTGATAGAGAAGATAAATAGGAGAGTGAAGGACTATCCAAGACCACAGAATCCCTCTACCATTCACTATTTATTCACCCACCAATTTACTCCAAAGATCAACATCCTTCAACCACAGCAAATACCAGGATAATTGCTCACCACAAACAGCGAATCAAGAACCAGGCGAGAAAAATGACCTTAAAATCATATAAGACTTCCGACAGATGGACAGGCGCTTCAGTCGCTCCACAGGTGACCTCATAAAAACAGTCTTTTGTTGACAGGTCAGGTCCTGACCTGTCAACAAAAGACTGTTGTGAATAAGACTATTGTTTATTCACCTCACCGTCAGGTGAATAGGATGGCTTAACTAACTGCGGTTTCTAAGGTGCTTTAGCACCTATCAGCTCTGCGAAAGATTACAGCACCTAACAGCTGTGTGAAGAACTAAGACACCTAAACAGCTGTATGAAGAACTGAAATAAATAACATACACAGAATAACTGCACCTAATAGTTGTGTGAAGAACTGCAGTTCCTAACACCTATGAGAAGTAAAGCACCTAACAGCTTAGCAAAGAACTACAGCACCTAATGGCTGTGTACAACTTTGAAGCACCTGACAAATGGGTGAAAAAATGCAACATATATCATCCTTATCAAGAACATTCTCTGTTCGCTACGATGCACATGTATCATATAATAACTCAATAACAATTGGACGAAAAAGTTGAGAGATAATGAGCGAGTTGATGACAACTCATGTCCCAGGAGACCTGAAGTCTGCGAGGTCGCCTTCACCTGACCTTTCCTCACAACATTCCGTGAAGCTATGTTTAAACTATTGTTTAATAATCACAACTTCATTCTTCGAATTAATTAATGATCAGGATTACTAACGCATTTCATGTTATTACTCACCAGGGTCTGGAAAATCATAATGAGCTGTCAGTGGCTAAACATGGATGTTGTGTTGAAAATTGTATAAAATACCGACAAGTTGAAGATTAAGACACATGTGTAACAGTTGGGTATCTTTATTGATGAAACGTTTCGCCTATAGGGTAGGCTTCTTCAGTCAGATACATAGGTAAAGAGGATATAATCAGTCCATCAACCTTTTAGGAATAGTTTGAGGTTGTCAGTCCCTCACCCTGGAGAAGAGTTCACCTCTATTGCCTGAAAATTTTCCTTCTTCCAAGATTTTCATTGTTAACCTAAGAACATTTCGTCCGATCGGGTTCAAATTTTCAACGCTGATGTACTGTAACCTGGGGAGTGATCATGCAACTACTGACGTGTACGGATGCCGCCCACTAGTTAATTAGGTACAAACCATTCACGAATTTGGTTTCTGTGTAATAATTTAAAAATGGCTTCACTTTTTCAACATTGGTTGATTGTATGCAAAAGATGGTTGTGGTTGGTGCTGGAGTCACTAGGTGCTAAGTTGCCAGATTATTCTTAAAATCATGTGGTTTTTTTCCCCGAGAAGAAATCTGAGTATACCTTCTCTGATTAGCTGCAAACTTAGTGCCTGTGTAATATGGGATGTTGGTCTCTGCAAGATAACTGGAGAATGTCTCTGCTGACTGGCTTTAATGGGATACGGGAAACACGTCTAATTCGTACCGTAATAAAAAAGAAATATATGAATAATCCGAGAGGGAGCAGCCAGGGGGCGAGAGCAGTGAGGCTCTCTAGACGAACGGAGGCTCGAGCTGCCATCACTTATTCAATTGAATGAACCATACGGGTTTACCGTTTGCCATGAATATATTAATTCGGGTCTTTGGTGCATAATCTTTTGCCGTTTGTTCCTGTTATGTGCAGATTCTTAGCTACAGCAACACACAACTGTTAGGTAACTGGACACAGATCTGTATCCAGATCCTGGATGCATCTGGACACAGATCCAACCAGGAGCTTTACCAAGCCGTTACTGCTTGACAAAGTTCGTGGAGAGCGAAACATTGCCATAGCAAAAGTCACAATAGTTGCAACTATGTCAATAAAATTTCACAACAGTTGCAACAGTGTTCATTTACCTCATATTTTGCCTGTGGTAATTCTTCCATTATAACATAGTACAACTGAACAGTGAACAGCCTGAACATTGACACGCGACATGAACACTAAAACGCGGCCACCGACCTCTTAAATAACAAAAAAAGGCACAATACCGTGACTGGAACGATACACAAATAACCCGCACATAGAACAGAGGAGCTTGTAAATGGTCCAAGTCGGACCGAAACGTCGTCGTAAGCTCCTCTCTTCTATGTGCGGGTTATATGTGTACCGACATCTTAACCAGTAATTGCAGACGCACTTGCTCTGCACGTTACATTCCTTCTTCATTTCAGTGTTGCAATCACGCCGGGCGTGCAATGCAGGATGCCTATTGCAGAGTGCAGAACACACGACACGGGAAACTACATGTTGCAGAACAAGCTTTTTGATTCGATAAAGGACTGTGTAAAGCTGATCAGGTCACTGACTCTGTAACGCTCTAGTGTAGAGCTAATCAGGTCATTGACCTGATAAAGCTGTCTAGAGTTAATCAGGTCATTGACCTGATAAAGCTGTCTAGAGTTAATCAGGTCATTGACCTGATAAAGCTGTCTAGAGTTAATCAGGTCATTGACCTGATTACCTTCTGGTAGTTGTTGTGTGACGTAGCTGACACATACACCAAAATACAGAACAAAAGACACAACAAAACACAACAGAAAGACACAATGAAAGACAAGAAAATGCCAACAAAAGACATTGCAAAAGACACTACGAGAGACACAACAAAAGATACTACAAAAGACACAACAAAAGACAAAATACAAGGCACTACAAAAGACACAACAAAAGACAAAATACAAGGCACTACAAAAGACACAACAAAAGACAAAATACAAGGCACTACAAAAGACACAACAAAAGACAAAATAAAAGACAAAATAAAATACACTACGAAAGACACTACAAAAGACACAACAAAAGACACTACAAAAGACACTACAAAAGACACAACAAAAGACACTACAAAAGACACTACAAAAGACACAATAAAAGACAAAATAAAATACACTACAAAAGACACTACAAAAGACACAACAAAAGACACTACAAAAGACAAAAGACACTACAAAAGACACTACAAAAGACAAAAGACACTACAAAAGACACTACAAAAGACACAACAAAAGACAAAATAAAATACACTACAAAAGACACAACAAAAGACACTACAAAAGACAAAAGACACTACAAAAGACACTACAAAAGACAAAAGACACTACAAAAGACACTACAAAAGACAAAAGACACTACAAAAGACACTACAAAAGACAAAAGACACTACAAAAGACACTACAAAAGACACAACAAAAGACAAAATAAAATACACTACAAAAGACACAACAAAAGACACTACAAAAGACACAACAAAAGACAAAATAAAATACACTACAAAAGACACAACAAAAGACACTACAAAAGACACTACAAAAGACACAACAAAAGACAAAATAAAAGACACTACAAAAGACACTACAAAAGACACAACAAAAGACAAAATAAAAGACACTACAAAAGACACAACAAAAGACACTACAAAAGACACTACAAAAGACACAACAAAAGACAAAATAAAAGACACTACAAAAGACACTACAAAAGACACAACAAAAGGCACTACAAAAGACACTACAAAAGACACAACAAAAGACACTACAAAAGACACAACAATAGATAAAATAAAAGACACAACAAAAGACAAAATAAAAGACACAACAAAAGATAAAATAAAAGACACAACAAAAGACAAAATAAAAAACACAACAAAAGACACAACAAAAGACAAAATAAAAAACACAACAAAAGACACAACAAAAGACAAAATAAAAGACAAAATAAAAGACAAAATAAAAGACACAACAAAAGATAAAATAAAAGACACAACAAAAGACAAAATAAAAAACACAACAAAAGACACAACAAAAGACAAAATAAAAGACAAAATAAAAGACAAAATAAAAGACAAAATAAAAGACACAACAAAAGACAAAATAAAAGACACAACAAAAGACACAACAAAAGACAAAATAAAAGACACAACAAAAGACAAAATAAAAGACACAACAAAAGACACAACAAAAGACACAACAAAAGACAAAATAAAATACACAACAAAAGACACAACAAAAGACAAAATAAAAGACAAAATAAAAGACAAAATAAAAGACAAAATAAAAGACACAACAAAAGACACAACAAAAGACGCAACAAAAGACGCAACAAAAGACACAACAAGACACAACAAAAGACACAACAAAAGACAAAATAAAAGACAAAATAAAAGACAAAATAAAAGACACAACAAAAGACACAACAAAAGACGCAACAAAAGACGCAACAAAAGACACAACAAAAGACACAACAAAAGACGCAACAAAAGACACAACAAAAGACACAACAAAAGACAAAATAAAAGACACAACAAAAGACACAACAAAAGACACAGCAAAAAACGCAACAAAAGACACAACAAAAGACAAAATAAAAGACAAAATAAAAGACACAGCAAAAGACGCAACAAAAGACACAACAAAAGACACAACAAAAGACAAAATAAAAGACAAAATAAAAGACACAACAAAAGACGCAACAAAAGACACAACAAAAGACACAACAAAAGACACAACAAAAGACAAAATAAAAGACAAAATAAAAGACAAAATAAAAGACACAGCAAAAGACGCAACAAAAGACACAACAAAAGACACAACAAAAGACACAACAAAAGACAAAATAAAAGACAAAATAAAAGACAAAATAAAAGACAAAATAAAAGACAAAATAAAAGACAAAATAAAAGACACAACAAAAGACAAAATAAAAGACAAAATAAAAGACACAACAAAAGACGCAACAAAAGACACAACAAAAGACACAACAAAAGACAAAATAAAAGACAAAATAAAAGACAAAATAAAAGACAAAATAAAAGACACAGCAAAAGACACAACAAAAGACACAACAAAAGACACAACAAAAGACAAAATAAAAGACACAGCAAAAGACACAACAAAAGACAAAATAAAAGACAAAATAAAAGATGCAACAAAAGACACAACAAAAGACACAACAAAAGACAAAATAAAAGATAAAATAAAAGACACAGCAAAAGACGCAACAAAAGACACTACAAAAGACACTACAAAAGACAAAGTAGAGGCCCTCAAAATACACAACAAAAGACAAAATAAAAGACACAACAAAACACACAACAAAACACAAAATAAAAGACAACAAAAAACACAACAAAAGACAGAATAAAATACGCAACAAAAGACACAACAAAAGACACGGAGAGTTGGGTGAAAAGCTCATCACAGAAACCAAGGATCACAGAGCGGCCAGCTTCCTCTTTCAGAGACTGTGTTGCCGTCCAGAGGGGAAATACCTTCAGCATGCAGGCATTTTCCCTGGGCATGCGGTCCACCGCAGGGAAGTTGAATGAAATGTTTGAGACATAGGCTCTGAGATGTTATTTATGTTCTCATTTCTATTGTATCTTTGTTGATATATTTTGTTTATAAGTAATGCTTACATAGAATATAGAATATAGGGGGTGGAAGGAGAAGAAAATATTTAAACTCTCTGGGGAAAATCTCGAGTTTTCTCTGAAGTAAGTTTATTCTTTCTCTGAGGATGAGGATCCCCAACACAGTTGTAGAGGTGGTACCTCCCTACATATATATATATATATATATATATATATATATATATATATATATATATATATATATATATATATATATATATATATATATATATATATATATATATATATATATATATATATATATATATACAGAGAGAGAGAGAGATCGCAGTACAATAAGATCACAGTAAGCAGGTGATATCACAGTATGAAGAAAAACCACCGTGAAAAGAACAGTGAACTGTCAAGTGCATCCGTAACTTCTCACATTATCAAGGAACTGTTCCTTGATAATGTGAACAGTTCCATGATAATGTGAGAAACAACGAAAGTGCTAGGGAGTTCGCTATTCTTTTGACAGTGGTTGTTCTGCATGTGTGTGTGTGTGTGTGTGTGTGTGTGTGTGTGTGTTTGTGTGTGTTTGTGTGTGTGTGTGTGTGTACTGACCTAATTGTACTCACCTAACTGTGGTTGCAGGGGTCGAGACCCAGCTCCTGGCCCAGCCTCTTCACTGACCGCTACTGCGTCCTCCCTCTCCCTGCTCCATGAGCTTTATCATACCTCGTCTTAAAATTATGTATGTTTCCTATCTCCACTACATCACTTGCCAGACTATTCCACTTACTAACAACTCTGTGGCTGAAGAAATACTTCCTAACATCCCTTTGACTCATCTGAATCTTCAACTTCCAACTGTGACCCCTTGTTTCTTTGTTCCATCTCTGGAACATCCTATCTTTCTCCACCTTATCTATTCCACGCAGTATTTTGTATGTCGTTATCATGTCTCCCCTGACCCTCCTGTCCTCCAATGTCATCAGACCGATTTCCCTTAACCTTTCTTCGTAGGAAATTCCCCTTAGCTCTGGAACCAGCCTTGTTGCAAACCTTTGCACTTTCTCTAATTTCTTGACGTGCTTGACCAGGTGTGGGTTCCAAATTGGTGCTGCATACTCCAGTATGGACCTGACGTACACAGTTTTTAGAGTCTTGGACGATTCCTTACTGAGGTATCGGAATGCTATTCTCAGGTTTGCCAGGCGCCCATATGCCGCAGCAGTTATCTGGCTATCTGGTTGATGTGTGCTTCTGGCGACGTGCTCGGTATTATGCTCACCCTAAGATCTTTCTCCTTGAGATTTGCAGTCTTTGGCCACCTATCCTATATTCTGTTTGTGGTCTTCTTTGCCCTTCTCCGATGTTCATGACTTTTTATTTGGCGGAGTTAAATTCGAGAAGCCAGTTGCTGGACCAGGTGTCTAGCCTGTCCAGGTCTCTTTGTAGTCCTGTCTGATCCGCATCTGATTTAATTATCCTCATTAACTTCACGTCATCTGCAAACAGGGACACTTCTGAGTTTATCCCTTCCGTTATGTCATTCACATATACCAAGAACAGCACTGGTTCCAGGACTGACACCTGTGGGACCCAGCTCGTCACTGGCGCCCACTGTGTGTGCGCGCGCGCGTGTGTGTGTGTGTGTGTGTGTGTGTGTGTTTATATATATATATATTTTCCTTTAAAACCAAAACTAAAAAATGTCTCCAAGCCAAAAAGTTGGAAAACAGGAAGGGTCATTCATTACCAAAGACTCGGGAGAAAACTTCATTGCCTTGAGCTTCAAAAGAGCTAAATGAAGAAATTAACTTCTTACAAACAAGGTAGTTAGCCTGGCTGGGGCGCTGGTGTGAGTACGTGGGGCAGCGCTCCCTCACACACACACACACACACACACACACACACACACACACACACACACACACACACACACACACACACACACACACACACACACACACACACACACACACACACACACACACACACACACACACACACACACACACACACACACACACACACACACACACACACACACACACACAGTGGAAGCATTATGTGAGCCATTTACTGCATTCTTGAACAAATCAATGGACACCGGACAACTGCCAGAGGTGCTGAAGACATGCGCAGTATGCAAGGTGATGGAGTACTGTAGGACTGTTTTTATAAACAACTACCACACTCTCACAGACGTAATGTTCTATGTCAAGATATCTGGCATAGAGAAAGCGAAGGGTGGACTGCATATTTTTCGACTGTAAAAAGGCAACTGACACAAGGAAGTTAATACAGTGAATCAGCAAAAAAAAAAAATATAAAGGAAACAACGAGTTGTTGTACGAGAGGTGTCTATAAGGGTCTGTATTTGGCCCAGTACTGTTTCTTGTGCACGTGACCTACATGAGAAAAGAAATAAAGACAGAGATAGCTATGTTTGGAGGTGATGTTAAACTAATGAGGAAAATACGAACAGGTGAGAATCAGGAAAGACTACACTGACCAGGACACGCTTCAGATCTGTTCTGACAAGTGTATATTAGAATTTAACATCAGCACCTCCAAAGTTATGAATATTTGGGACAACAATAAAGATCGCAAACGGAGTACAGGCTGGAGGGGATAAGCCACACAGACACAGACGTCAGTATAATAGACTAACAGGTCATATTACCCTTGTTAATGAGAGGAGACGAACCAATAAGATTGGACAACAACAACAACAACAGCCATAAGTAATAATAATAATAATAATAATAATAATAATAATATTATTATTATTATTATTATTATTATTATTATTATTATTATTATTATTATTATTATTATTATTATAAAAATAATAATAAGGCGTGAATATGTATTAGAGGTGTCACCGGACAGCAGAACGAGAGCAAAGATGACGGTACACAACATGAAAGAAATCTAAGCAGGTTTTGAGAGTTACCGTGCCCGGCAACACTGTGAGTGAGGAGGATGGTTGGTCACAGTGCTCACTATATAACGGACAGCCTAGTCAGGATGTATTGGTGTCTTGGAAGGCTGCACAGTGATTCATAGCAGACAAGATTATAGGGAAAGCTAAATATAATGGTGGTAGTGGTTAGTCATGACGCAGGATTGTGTCTCCTGACGCGGATGTTGGTATATTGTCGATCTCCTCGGTAATCAAGCAACCACTGCGGTACCTATACTACGCCTCAGCATCCGCTAGTATATGGAACTATTCAACGATCATTCATCCACTGATAGTAAATATTTATGTTTGAACGTGATTTTCTCTCGACGTGGTTACCAGTGAGGGCAAAAATATTTCCGACATTTTTTCCAGGGCCACATGTGCCCAAAGCCACATAGTGCAGCAATATATTAAAACGAACACTGGATACATTTTCTGAGTGCCAAAGCTAGAGTTTTCACCATTTAAAAAAATGACATTTTCATTACCTGGAGACCTGGAGTTTACCTGGAGAGAGTTCCGGGGGTCAACGCCCCCGCGGCCCGGTCTGGTAAGATAACACAGAAAGCAAGTCTTGAGTTATCCTAGGCCTTGAGTTATCCTAGGTCTTGGGTTATCCTAGGTCTTGGGTTATCCTACGTCTTGAATTATCCTAGGTCTTGGGTTATCCTAGGTCATGGGTTATCCTTGGTCTTGGGTTATCCTAGGTCTTGGACTATCCTAGGTCTTGGGTTATCCTAGGTCATGGGTTATCCTTGGTCTTGGGTTATCCTAGGTAATTTATACTATATATGATAATTATACTTATATGTACCAGTACCTAAATAAACTCACTTACTGAGTGCACAGTTGGCTGAGACAGACATGGTGACGGATGTGACAGACTTGACCGGTCTTGGACCGCGATCAAGCGCTCCACTGCTTCAAGCCTTGCTAGTGTATTTACAATCACATCAACAAACCCCGGTTCCATTACACTGATATTCGACCTTTCCGTTCTGGTGCTACCATAAGCTTCCTCCCATTCCCTCTTTTAAGTTCATACCTTGTTCAGCTTCATTATCAATTCGTCAAAATCTCACTCACTCACTCACTCACTCACTCACTCACTCACTCACTCACTCACTCACTCACTCACTCACTCACTCACTCACTCACTCACTCACTCACTCACTCACTCACTCACTCACTCACTCACTCACTCACTCACTCACTCACTCACTCACTCACTCACTCACTCACTCACTCACTCACACACACACACACACACACACACACACACACACACACATATATATATATATATATATATATATATATATATATATATATATATATATATATATATATATATATATATATATATATATATATATACAAGGAATTCGCAAGAGCAGGCGAAATATACACAAACATTGATCTCTGGCCGAAAGAGACTCGAACCTACGAACCTTGGAATAAGGTACGCAGTGCCTTACCATTCTCACCACACTGGACCAATACCTTGGCGTCCAGCTTGCGCTTGACGTTTGATCCAAGGCAGCCGGCTTTCAGGGAGAAGGCTTACAGCTTTTCATCTCATCCCCTACATGCATCAGCCTTACTAGAGATTTTAACAATGCAAGGAATTCGCAAGAGCAGGCGAAATATACACAAACACTGATCTCTGGCCGAAAGAACAGAAAGGCTGGACGGAGACTCGAACAGTGGGAGAGGACAGGTAGGTCACAGATAATGGACATGACACAGCAGTGTTGACTGTCTGCGAAAACTTTCTCATTCAGAGCCCCGAAGCCCTTGTAGTCATTCAGAGCCCCGAAGCCCTTGTAGTCATTCAGAGCCTCGTAGCCTTTGTAGTCATTCAGAGCCTCGTAGCCTTTGTAGTCATTTCTGCAACACAGACGAAGTGGAATGTCTAGTCAAGTGTTTCTATAACCAGCTGGTACTAGTGACCCAGGTGGTGCTAGTGACAGCTGGTGCTTGTGACACAGCTGGTCGTGGACTGGGCCAGGGGGGCGTTGACCCCCGGAACACCCTCCAGGTACATGACTAATTGGTACTAGTGACCAAGCTGGTGCAAGTGACAGTTGGTGCTAGTGACTGCTGGTGCTAGTGATATAGCTGGTGCTTGGAACAGAACTGGTGCTAGTGACACAAGTGGTGCTAGGAATACAGCTGATGCTGGTGACACAACTGGTGCTAGGGATACAGCTGTTGCTAGTGGCTCAACTAATGCTAGTGACACAGTTGGTGCTAGTGACACAGCTAGTGCTAGTTACACAGCTAGTGCTAGTAACACAGCTGCTGACACAGCTAGCGCTAGTAATACAGTTAGTACAAGTAACACAGCTCTTGCTAGTAACACAGCTGGTGCTATTGACAAAGCTAGTACCACGGATACAGTTAATGTAAGTGACACAGGTGGTGCAGTGACATAGCTGGTGCCATTGACACAGATAGTGCCAGTGGCACAGATGGTGCAAATAACAACTGGTGCTAGTGACACAACGAGTACTAGGAATACAGTTAATGCAAGAGGCACAGCTGGTGCTAGTGACATAGCTTGTGTCAGTGGCACAGCTGGTGCTAGTGACACAGCTGGTTGAGGTAGGAAGCCCCACGAGTAGAGAGCATTAGCCACGACCTCCTCCATCTGAGTTGACAGACAAACTTAATCCGGTTTACCTGTACGTAATTAGATAAGGTGTTCCACTGAGGCAAGTGTTTCCTCGGTTAAGTAAGACAAGTTGCTTCCGCATTGTGTTGTTTTGTATTATGCGATGATGTGTTACGTTATGTGAAGCTGTGTTATGTGATGATGTGTTGTGTTACGTACTACTGTGTTGTGTTACGTACTACTGTGTTGTGTTACGTACTACTGTATTGTCTTGTGTTATGTAGTGCTGTGTTGTGTTGCCTTGTGTGGCGTTGTGTTGTGTTGCCGTGTTTGGTGCTGTGATGTGTTGTACTGTGTGGTGCTATGTTGTGTGTACTATGTGATGCTGTGTTGTGTTGCATTATTTGGTTCTGTGTTGTCTTGTATGGCGCTGTGTTGTCTTGTGTTATTTGGTGCTGCGTTTTACTGTGTGGTGCTGCGTTTTCTTATATTATGTGCTGGTGTGTTGACTTGTGTTATGTGATGCTGTGTTGTTTTATGCTTTGTGGTGCTGTGTTGCGTGTTGTACTATGCACTGCTTATTGCATCACATCTGTCAGACACTGAAACATCATGAAATCTTGATATAAGGAATTCTTCAATACTTGTCCAGCCTTTGGACGAAGACCTACTTACACTAGTGGATGGTTCCACTGTGATCCCGCCTCCTCCTGCTACTTACACTAGTGGATGGTTCCACTGTGATCCCGCCTCCTCCTGCTACTTACACTAGTGGATGGTTCCACTGTGATCCCGCCTCCTCCTGTTACTTACACTAGTGGATGGTTCCACTGTGATCCCACCTCCTCCTGCTACTTACACTAGTGGATGGTTCCACTGTGATCCCACCTCCTCCTGTTACTTACACTAGTGGATGGTTCCACTGTGATCCCGCCTCCTCCTGTTACTTACACTAGTGGATGGTTCCACTGTGATCCCGCCTCCTCCTGCTACTTACACTAGTGGATGGTTCCACTGTGATCCCGCCTCCTTCTGTTACTTACACTAGTGGATGGTTCCACTGTGATCCCGCCTCCTCCTGCTACTTACACTAGTGGATGGTTCCACTCTGATCCCGCCTCCTCCTGCTACTTACACTGGTGGATGATTCCACTGTGATCCCGCCTCCTCCTGCTACTTACTCTAGTGGATGGTTCCACTGTGATCCCGCCTCCTCCTGCTACTTACACTAGTGGATGGTTACACTGTGATCCCGCCTACTCCTGCTACTTACGCTAGTGGATGGTTCCACTGTGATCCCGCCTCCTCCTGCTACTTACACTAGTGGATGGTTCCACTGTGATCCCGCCTCCTCCTGCTACTTACACTAGTGGATGGTTCCACTGTGATCCCGCCTCCTCCTGCTACTTACACTAGTGGATGGTTACACTGTGATCCCGCCTCCTCCTGCTACTTACGCTAGTGGATGGTTCCACTGTGATCCCGCCTCCTCCTGCTACTTACACTAGTGGATGGTTACACTGTGATCCCGCCTCCTCCTGTTACTTACACTAGTTGATGGTTCCACTGTGATCCCGCCTCCTCCTGCTACTTACACTAGTGGATGGTTCCACTGTGATCCCGCCTCCTCCTGCTACTTACACTAGTGGATGGTTCCACTGTGATCCCGCTTCCTCCTGCTACTTACGCTAGTGGATGGTTCCACTGTGATCCTGCCTCCTCCTGCTACTTACACTAGTGGATGGTTCCACTGTGATCCCGCCTCCTCCTGCTACTTACACTAGTGGATGGTTCCACTGTGATCTCGCCTCCTCCTGCTACTTACACTAGTGGATGGTTCCACTGTGATCCCGTCTCCTCCTGCTACTTACACTAGTGGATGGTTCCACTCTGATCCCGCCTCCTCCTGCTACTTACACTGGTGGATGATTCCACTGTGATCCCGCCTCCTCCTGCTACTTACACTAGTGGATGGTTCCACTGTGATCCCGCCTCCTCCTGCTACTTACACTAGTGGATGGCTACACTGTGATCCCGCCTACTCCTGCTACTTACGCTAGTGGATGGTTCCGCTGTGATCCCGCCTCCTCCTGCTACTTACACTAGTGGATGGTTCCACTGTGATCCCGCCTCCTCCTGCTACTTACACTAGTGGATGGTTCCACTGTGATCCCGCCTCCTCCTGCTACTTACACTAGTGGATGGTTCCACTGTGATCCCGCCTCCTCCTGCTACTTACAATAGTGGATGGTTCCACTGTGATCCCGCCTCCTCCTGCTACTTACACTAGTGGATGGTTCCACTGTGATCCCGCCTCCTCCTGCTACTTACGCTAGTGGATGGTTCCATTGTGATCCCGCCTCCTCCTGCTACTTACACTAGTGGATGGTTCCACTGTGATCCCGCCTCCTCCTGCTACTTACACTAGTGGATGGTTCCACTGTGATCCCGCCTCCTCCTGCTACTTACACTAGTGGATGGTTCCGCTCTGATCCCGCCTCCTCCTGCTACTTACACTGGTGGATGATTCCACTGTGATCCCGCCTCCTCCTGCTACTTACACTAGTGGATGGTTCCACTGTGATCCCGCCTCCTCCTGCTACTTACACTAGTGGATGGTTACACTGTGATCCCGCCTACTCCTGCTACTTGCGCTAGTGGATGGTTCCACTGTGATCCCGTCGTCGTAAGCTTCTCTCTTTTATGTGCGGGTTATTTGTGTATTGTGTATCCCGCCTCCTTCTGCTACTTACACTAGTGGATGGTTCCACTCTGATCCCGCCTCCTCCTGCTACTTACACTGGTGGATGATTCCACTGTGATCCCGCCTCCTCCTGCTACTTACACTAGTGGATGGTTCCACTGTGATCCCGCCTCCTCCTGCTACTTACACTAGTGGATGGCTACACTGTGATCCCGCCTACTCCTGCTACTTACGCTAGTGGATGGTTCCGCTGTGATCCCGCCTCCTCCTGCTACTTACACTAGTGGATGGTTCCACTGTGATCCCGCCTCCTCCTGCTACTTACACTAGTGGATGGTTCCACTGTGATCCCGCCTCCTCCTGCTACTTACACTAGTGGATGGTTCCACTGTGATCCCGCCTCCTCCTGCTACTTACAATAGTGGATGGTTCCACTGTGATCCCGCCTCCTCCTGCTACTTACGCTAGTGGATGGTTCCACTGTGATCCTGCCTCCTCCTGCTACTTACACTAGTGGATGGTTCCACTGTGATCCCGCCTCCTCCTGCTACTTACACTAGTGGATGATTCCACTGTGATCTCGCCTCCTCCTGCTACTTACACTAGTGGATGGTTCCACTGTGATCCCGCCTCCTCCTGCTACTTACACTAGTGGATGGTTCCACTCTGATCCCGCCTCCTCCTGCTACTTACACTGGTGGATGATTCCACTGTGATCCCGCCTCCTCCTGCTACTTACACTAGTGGATGGTTCCACTGTGATCCCGCCTCCTCCTGCTACTTACACTAGTGGATGGCTACACTGTGATCCCGCCTACTCCTGCTACTTACGCTAGTGGATGGTTCCGCTGTGATCCCGCCTCCTCCTGCTACTTACACTAGTGGATGGTTCCACTGTGATCCCGCCTCCTCCTGCTACTTACACTAGTGGATGGTTCCACTGTGATCCCGCCTCCTCCTGCTACTTACACTAGTGGATGGTTCCACTGTGATCCCGCCTCCTCCTGCTACTTACAATAGTGGATGGTTCCACTGTGATCCCGCCTCCTCCTGCTACTTACACTAGTGGATGGTTCCACTGTGATCCCGCCTCCTCCTGCTACTTACGCTAGTGGATGGTTCCATTGTGATCCCGCCTCCTCCTGCTACTTACACTAGTGGATGGTTCCACTGTGATCCCGCCTCCTCCTGCTACTTACACTAGTGGATGATTCCACTTTGATCCCGCCTCCTCCTGCTACTTACACTAGTGGATGGTTCCACTGTGATCCCGCCTCCTCCTGCTACTTACACTAGTGGATGGTTCCGCTCTGATCCCGCCTCCTCCTGCTACTTACACTGGTGGATGATTCCACTGTGATCCCGCCTCCTCCTGCTACTTACACTAGTGGATGGTTCCACTGTGATCCCGCCTCCTCCTGCTACTTACACTAGTGGATGGTTACACTGTGATCCCGCCTACTCCTGCTACTTGCGCTAGAGGATGGTTCCACTGTGATCCCGTCGTCGTAAGCTTCTCTCTTTTATGTGCGGGTTATTTGTGTATTGTGTATCCCGCCTCCTCCTGCTACTTACACTAGTGGATGGTTCCACTCTGATCCCGCCTCCTCCTGCTACTTACACTGGTGGATGATTCCACTGTGATCCCGCCTCCTCCTGCTACTTACACTAGTGGATGGTTCCACTGTGATCCCGCCTCCTCCTGCTACTTACACTAGTGGATGGCTACACTGTGATCCCGCCTACTCCTGCTACTTACGCTAGTGGATGGTTCCGCTGTGATCCCGCCTCCTCCTGCTACTTACACTAGTGGATGGTTCCACTGTGATCCCGCCTCCTCCTGCTACTTACACTAGTGGATGGTTCCACTGTGATCCCGCCTCCTCCTGCTACTTACACTAGTGGATGGTTCCACTGTGATCCCGCCTCCTCCTGCTACTTACAATAGTGGATGGTTCCACTGTGATCCCGCCTCCTCCTGCTACTTACACTAGTGGATGGTTCCACTGTGATCCCGCCTCCTCCTGCTACTTACGCTAGTGGATGGTTCTATTGTGATCCCGCCTCCTCCTGCTACTTACACTAGTGGATGGTTCCACTGTGATCCCGCCTCCTCCTGCTACTTACACTAGTGGATGATTCCACTTTGATCCCGCCTCCTCCTGCTACTTACACTAGTGGATGGTTCCACTGTGATCCCGCCTCCTCCTGCTACTTACACTAGTGGATGGTTCCGCTCTGATCCCGCCTCCTCCTGCTACTTACACTGGTGGATGATTCCACTGTGATCCCGCCTCCTCCTGCTACTTACACTAGTGGATGGTTCCACTGTGATCCCGCCTCCTCCTGCTACTTACACTAGTGGATGGTTACACTGTGATCCCGCCTACTCCTGCTACTTGCGCTAGTGGATGGTTCCACTGTGATCCCGCCTCCTCCTGCTACTTACACTAGTGGATGGTTACACTGTGATCCCGCCTACTCCTGCTACTTACACTAGTGGATGGTTCCACTGTGATCCCGTCGTCGTAAGCTTCTCTCTTTTATGTGCGGGTTATTTGTGTATTGTGTATCCCGCCTGCTCCTGCTACTTACACTAGTGGATGGTTCCACTGTGATCCCGCCTCCTAATGCTACTTACACTAGTGGATGGTTCCACCGTGATCCTGCCTCCTCCTGCTACTTACACTAGTGGATGGTTCCACTGTGATCCTGCCTCCTCGTGCTACTTACGCTAGTGGATGGTTCCACTGTGATCCCGCCTCCTCCTGCTACTTACATTAGTGGATGGTTCCACTGTGATCCCGCCTGCTCCTGCTACTTACACTAGTGGATGGTTCCACTGTGATCCCGCCTCCTAATGCTACTTACACTAGTGGATGGTTCCACCGTGATCCTGCCTCCTCCTGCTACTTACACTAGTGGATGGTTCCACTGTGATCCTGCCTCTTCGTGCTACTTACGCTAGTGGATGGTTCCACTGTGATCCCGCCTCCTCCTACAACCACTCACCTGACTACAGTATATGAGCCACCCCGACCATATTCTGTACTTTTTACAAGAGTGATGGACTGAACACATCGATTCCAGGCATTGAGGGACTGATTACCTCAAACTCCTCCTCTCTTTACCCCTTTCTGCTTTGTATTGGACTGATGAAGCTACTGTGTGGCGAAACGTTTCTTTAATAAAGATTCGCATATGGTCACATGTCAAGTGAAATTTATGAGTAACAAATCAGGTACCTTTGATATACCTTTATCTTTGAAAAGTTTCGAGAGTTTCACTACTCTCTGAGCCCGGCCATGGACCAAGCTCGTCTGGTGCTTGCCTGGCCAACCAGGCTGTTGCTGCTGGAGGCCCGCTGCCCCACATATCCATCACAGCTTGGTTGATCTGGCACCTAGCGAACATACTTGCCCAGTTTCCTCTTGAAGTCTTCTACACTTATTCCAGCCATGTTTCTGATATCATCTGGCAAGATTGAAATCAATTTAGGAAACTTGATTCGATTACATTTCTCTCAGCCATGAACCTGCTTGATGCACCTTTCTCATCCTTTTGAAAATCATTTAGAGAGTTAAAATCTCTCGCATGAATAGACACTTCTAATGCTATATTTATATTGTTGTAATCTTAGTTCAAAGCTTTTACCAGTTTGACCGTAATAAACTTTGTTGCATTTTTACAAGGAATCTTATTGACACACCCATCAGAATTTTGGGGGGAATTCTTCATCAAATAATTTTTTTACTGTATTAAGATTTTTAAAAAACTATGATTTTAAAATTCTTAAGTAGAGAAAGTAGGTCAAGAAAGTTTTCATGGTAATGAGGAACCAACATATTCATCGTTGAATATGATTCTAAGTTGCCAGTGTTTCTGGCAACTTAAAAGATTTGTCAATTAAATTTTTTGGGGGTATTTTAGATCATTCGTATTTGTAATTAATAGAATTTGTGAGGAATTTAAGATACGCCTGACATGTTATTCATAAATTTCACATGACATGTAACCTGACAAAATTTTAGCTTCACTTCCACGCTCAGCATGGTGACTCACGTCTAAAGTTATATGTGAGGTGATATTTCGGCCTTATAAGCCTTCTGCTGTCCGTTTATTTTTGCAGTTCCTTGATAATGCAAGAAATAACGAAAGCATTTGGAAATTCACTATTTTTTCATAGTATGATGTGACCTGTGATGCTTTTACACAAACACGTACATAATATATATGTACGTATATATATATATATATGTATATATATATATATATATATATATATATATATATATATATATATATATATATATATATATATATATATATATATATATATATATATATATATATATATATATATATGTATATATATATATATATATATATATATATATATATATGCAATAAGATCACAGTAAACAGGTGATTTCAGAATATGCAAAACAACCACTATGAAAGAATAGAGAAATTCCAAGCGCTTTCGTGACTACTCACATTATCAAGGAACAATAAAAGTAATGCATCAAAGGAAGGTATATAAAGGGTCTAGACCACACCTCACTGTCACATCCCACAACAAAGCAACATCTGAAGCGCGACCCATAAGAAAGAGAACACTGCAGTAGGCCCGCTGGCCCAACTAGACAGGTTCTTCACGCAACCTAACTATTCTACCCAAGAATTAAGAATTTTAAAATTTATTATTTGTCCAATGTATTGTTAAATTCTTCCCAAATTCTATTAATTATAAATGGATCTAATTTATATAAACCAAAGGAAATATTCATATTATTGTCAAAACTGCTTTTTATGAAACAAGATTCAATTATATTCCTGTCGACCATGGACTTGCTTAATACTACTTTCTCAACTTTTTGAAAATCAATTGGATGGTTAAAATCTCTTACATGAATAAATAGAGCATTGGAATCTTGTCCAGTTCTAATGCTATATTTATGTTGTTTTAATCTTAGTTCGAGATTTTTGCCAGTTTGACCGTAATAAGCTTTATCGCAAATTTTTCAAGGAATCTTATAGACACATCCTTCAGCATTTTGGGGGGAATTCTTTATCAAAAGTTTTTTTTTACTGCATCAAGATTTTTAAAAACAAGTTTGATATTAAAAGTCTTAAGAAAAGAAGGCATATCAACCAAGTTTTCATGGTAAGGGAGAACCAACATATTTTTAGTTGAATAAGGTTGGTTGTCCCTTTTTGGACTGTAAAAAGTATTTCTAGCAATTTTAAAAGATTTATCAATTACGTTTCTTGGGTATTTCAAATCATTACCTATTTCATAAATTTTGGATATTTCCTCATCTATGAACTCTGGACTACAAATACGTAAAGCTCTCAAAAACATTGATGAGAAAACAGATAGTTTGACTCTATCTTGATGCGAGGAATAATAGTGTACATAGGAACAGTTATTTGTAGGTTTTCTGTAAATTTTAAATTTGAATTCATTATTACCCTTAATAATTAAAACATCTAGAAAAGGCAATGAGTTATTTTCTTCAAACTCAACAGTAAAATTTATAGAATGGGCTAAGCTATTTAATTTACCAAGGAAATGGTGTATATCTACATTCTTGAGCATAAGACATAAAATATCATCAACATATCTGAACCATTTAGCTCTGTTAGGGAGGATTGTGTTAAGCAATCTTGTTTCAAAAAATTCCTTGTATAGATTACTAAGAACAGGTGAAAGAGGATTTCCCATTGCCATTCCAAACTTCTGAGTGTAAAACTTATCATTAAATACAAATTTTGCATCAACAATGCAAAGTTTAATAAGTTTAATGACTGTAGGAACTGGCAATGGTAAATCATAATTAACGAGTTCTTCTGATAAGAAACTTAATAAATCATCAACAAGAACATCAAAACTAACCATGTTAAAATCATTTAAGTCAGTCAAGGAGCTTAATTTATCAACTAAATCTATGTTGTTTTTAACATTCAAGTTAAAAGAAATTTTGCCAACAATAGGGCTCAAAATGTCAACAAGCCATTTTGATAATTTATGTGAAACTGACCCTATGGAGCTAATAATTGGTCTGACTGGATTCCCTGGTTTGTGTGTTTTTATTAGTCCATACATGTAAGGTAAAGATGGATTAGTGGAAGTAAATTGTTTGATTAATTCATCTCTGCCTTTCAGTAGAAGTTTTATTGTTTTATTGAAATTGTTGTTAACGGTTTCTAGGGGATTTTTATAAGTTTAGAATAGGTTTCAGTATCATCTAAGAGATTATTCATTTTTTCTTGGTAATCATTTTCTTTCATAATTACTATGCAATTATTTTATATGCTTTAGTAAGGAGCAAATTTTTATTATTATTAAGTGTATCATAAGACTTAAAGAATCTTTGAAGGCAATTGGGAATGTTTGGTTTTAACATAGAGCTATATACCTTCCTTTGATGCATTACTTTTATTGTTCTTTGATAATGTGAATATATATATATATATATATATATATATATATATATATATATATATATATATATATATATATATATATATATATATATATATATATATATATATATATATATATATATATGCAAAACAACCACTCTGAAAGAATAGAGAAATTCCAAGCGCTTTCGTGACTACTCACATTACCAAGTTCCTTGATAATGTGAGTAGTCACGAAAGCGCTTGGAATTTCTCTATTCTTTCAGAGTGGTTGTTTTGCATATTCTGAAATCACCTGTTTACTGTGATCTTATTGCATATATACATATATATATATATATATACATATATATATATACATATATATACATATATATATATATATATATATATACATATACATATATATATACATATATATACATAGCAGGCATGCGTGAGCGTGTTTGATAGGAGTGAATGGAGACAAATGGTTTTTAATACTTGACGTGCTGTTGGAGTGTGAGCAAAGTAACATTTATGAAGGGATTCAGGGAAACCGGCAGGCCGGACTTGAGTCCTGGAGATGGGAAGTACAGTGCCTGCACTCTGAAGGAGGGGTGTTAATGTTGCAGTTTAAAAACTGTAGTGTAAAGCACCCTTCTGGCAAGACAGTGATGGAGTGAATGATGGTGAAAGTTTTTCTTTTTCGGGCCACCCTGCCTTGGTGGGAATCGGCCGGTGTGATAATAAAATAATAATAAAATATATATATATATATTATATATATATATATATGATATATATATATATAATATATATATATATATATATATATATATATATATATATATATATATATATATATATATATATATATATGTATATATTTATATATATATATATATATATATATATATATATATATATATATATATATATATATATATATATATATATATATATATATATATATATATATATATATATATATATATATATATATATATATATATATATATATATATATATATATATATATATATATATATATATATATATATATATATATATATATATATGTCGTGCCGAATAGGTAAAGTTTGCAATTTGGCTTAAATAGCAACATTCTTCTTGCCGTATAATTAATACCATGATTTTCCTTAACAAGGTTTATAAATAAGGATAAATAGAGACTGAGTGTGTCATAAGATGTACAAGAAATAGCAGCAACACAGTTACTGTTGCTGAGAACGAAGAAGACTCTGGTGAAGAAGATGTAAATAAAGAAGACAGTGAAGAAGTTGTAAATAAAGAAGACAGTGAAGAAGATGTAAATAAAGAAGACAGTGCGTCATCTTCGTCAGCGACAATAGCGGCCAAAAAAAAAAGTAAAAGGAGGAGTTTACATTAAATAGAATAAAAGCTACTCCAAGTCTTACTTTCTTTCGACAAAATAAACAGTAGGAAAAGAATTACCCAGTGGCTGGTTATTTACTCTGCCATCAGAGTATAGGAAATGAACTCATCGTCAAAGCAAATTCTAACTTCATCTGGAAAGAAAACATCTTAAACTTCCCAGTAACTCTAAATACTTCATCAAGGATGTAACATAAAAGTTGACCATTTTCATTGCAAAACTTTTAAGATTATCACAGCAATGTTGCATCTAGCTGCAGTATACACTTCGCCTAAACTTGTGTTTGTATTGCTTCTCTTCGCGGATAATGGTGTAGGATACCGCACGATGTGAAAGAGACGCAAATGAACTATAATTTGATCCTTTGATGGGAGCGTTTCGCCCACGCAATGAGCTTTTACGAGTCACAAACAAGTTTGTGCTTTGACAGCCTTCTGCGTAGGCGAAACGTCATCAATAAAGGATCATATTATACTGCTATTGTTGCTCTTTATAGGGGCAAAAAATTTGCTACTCGCACAAGCGTAAGTCAAGCGTCGTGCTGCGCAAGATGCTGTGGGACACTACATAAACCAAGCTTAAAAATATTCTGTTCTTACGTAAAAACTGATTGAAGAAAGCAGTTTACATCATAAGAACTACTTAGTCAAGTCATCGTGGAACTAATGGAAAGTACATGGTGCGGATTTCAATTCCATGAATCAACTGATGACACCAAGAATTCTCAGATTGTTGGATACTCTCGATTTACTGACATTAAAAAATAAAGTATATGCGAAGGGTCCCTTTTCTGAAAAAAACACTGAAATCGATACTACTTATGCAGTGACTGGGGCAGCCAGCTGAAATTTCCTGGGAAGGTATGAATTTTCACTGCATACGTGTTCCAGTATGACCATACATGTTCCAGTATGACCATACGTGTTCCAGTATGACCATACGTGTTCCAGTATGACCATACGTGGTTGTGATGGTTGAGGTTGAAACTGAATCAGCGGAAAATATCAGAGAACGTGCTCCACACTAGGATTCGCACCATAAGAATCCAGTAAAAATGTGCCGTGTGGCAAGGAGGGAAGCCCACTTGATGATATGGAACAAACAACGTCATCAACAACATCAAACAGAATGCAAAACAATCAAGGGTATAACTGAATGTGATCGTTTTCTTTCCTACTATTGTAAAATTCTCTGATTGTGTCGGGGCGTTGTATGGAGGAGGTGAGTACAGCCAGGTGAGTACGTCTAGGTTAGTACAAGTAGGTGATCAAACTAAACAAGGACATTTAAGTCGGTAAAAGAGGTGAGTACTGCTAGGTGAGCACAAAGAGAGTACAACTAAAGTTAATACAACTAGGGAAGTACGCACGCTATCTCAGTTTTTTGGGATTTTCTCGCCATTTCCTCTCTGTGCGTGACAAGAGAGAGAGAGAGAGAGAGAGAGAGAGAGAGAGAGAGAGAGAGAGAGAGAGAGAGAGAAGAGGATAATGAGGTGTGTGGTCTCAGTGATTATGACTAATGATCTGCTGTCATGGTTTTTACACCCACCCGTTCATCTGGACGCCAACCCACGCCATGACTGAAGCTGATGGATGTGCCAAGGAGAGAGAGAGAGGAAGAGAGAGATTTTACAATTAATCTGTTCAACTTCTCCACATTGTGGCACAAATCAATGGATGAATCCAAGATGACTTGAGTACCTTCACTGTTCCCTGCTGGTGCCTTTGACCGGGTGTGGCACCGTGGCCTCCTGGGGAAAGCAATGAACACTATGCATCACTGGCTCCATTCTACACTGTCTGAGTGACTACCTTCAACATCTATCACGTAAAGCAGTTCTTAATAGAGCAGAGTCTCTAAGCAATTGAATCCGTGCCAGCATACTGGCGACTGGTGTGCTGGCTATTGTTTTGAAAGTGTTTTAAGCGTTTTTGCTTTCATTTTTTTTATTATATAAGGGTTTTTAAGTGTGTAGTTTTGCAAAACTTTTAGTTTGTGCAACATTAACATTGATAATTGAACGGAAAACATTGCCAGAAGCAAGGCAAGAAATGTCAGAGGATATATACACTCACAGGCGTATTCCTCTCTGTGTATATATGTTAAACACTAACTGCAATTATAGCTCTTGTTAAACACTCACTGCGGTTACAGTCCTTGTTAAACACTGCATTTATAATCATTCTTGAACATACCAAAATACAACCAACTTTATAATATCAGTCAGTATAGCCATTTCCATTTTCATGATAGTGTACAGTAATTCAAACCATCAAATATTTTCTGGGCAGCCTCAGAGACACTGGTACGACTGGCAGTTCAAGTGTAAACCTTCGATTTCGCCCAGAAATACGACAGCTGTCTTCATTCCAAGAAAATTTTTGAAGCAAAATGACTTCATCATCTTTTCTGAGTTTGTAGGATCTTTTGACTGATTATTGTAAAATTGTAATAAGAAACATATTAAAGATCCAGTTGGTTAATGAAGGTTTTAAAATATGTGAAATTATTAGTATGTTTGGTTAGTATATTAGCAATATATTTGCATGTTTCTTCGGTCAGTTAATTGTTTAACAGTTTTAAGAGCTTCTTATTGGAACCTTCAATTATATATTCCAAAAATCTGGATTTACAAATGCAGGATTAATAAATTTATGATTCCTAAATTCTGGATTCCTAAATCCAGGATTGTTAAATTCTGGATTTCTAAATCATGGATTCCTTAATTCTGGATTCCTAAATTCAGGATTCCTAAATTCTGCTATTTCTAAATTAAGGCATCCTAAATTCTTAATTCCAAAATTCTTAATTCTTAAATTATGGATTCCTAAATTCTAGATTTCTAAATGCAGGATTCATAAATTTAGGATTCCTATATTCTGGATTCTTAAATTCCAGATTCCTAATTTAGATTTTCTAAATTCTAGATCCCTAAATTCTGTATTTCCAAATTCTGGATTCCTAAATTTAGGATTTCTAAATTCAGAATGCCTAAATTCTGGATATTTCCTACATCTAAAATCATCATACCACAACAGCCTAAGAATTTATGAATGAATATTCTTAGTATCTAAATCACTGAGAACCTGCATGGGATCAGTCAGTGCTGATCCCATGCGTTAGTGCTGACCCCATGTGTTAGTGCTGACCCCATGTGTTAGTGTTGACCCCATGTGTTAGTGTTGACCCCATGTGTTAGTGCTGACCCCATGTGTTAGTGTTGACCCCATGTGTTACTGTTGACCCCATGTGTTAGTGTTGACCCCATGTGTTAGTGTTGACCCCATGTGTTAGTGTTGACCCCATGTGCTAGTGTTGACCCATGTGTTAGTGTTGACCCCATGTGTTAGTGTTGACCCCATGTGTTAGTGTTGACCCCATGTGCTAGTGTTGACCCATGTGTTAGTGTTGACCCCATGTGTTAGTGTTGACCCCATGTGTTAATGTTGACCCCATGTGCTAGTGTTGACCCATGTGTTAGTGTTGACCCCATGTGTAAGGTAAGATGACCTTGACCTTGCTCCAGAGAATTTATTACATTTCAAAACAACTATTAAAGATTATTTTAATGTATCGTTTATTTGCTCGATGTTTGGACTGTGACGTGCATGTAGAAATTCAGCTCAGGAGTGAGCGATGGTAAATGTGTTTTCCTTCTTTGCGACGTTCTGCCTTGGTGAGAAACGGCCAGTGTGTTAAAAGTTTAATAAGTGCGAGTCACCACACGCCAATTTAGAGGCCAGTGACTGTGCTCCTAACTGCTGCTCATGTGATGTGTACAAAGCCAGTGACAATCTAGCTCTTGTCTGCTACAAGTGTTCTGTCAGGCTCAAGTTGGAGCCAGCTGCTGGCCACAGCTTCCATCTGGTCAGTTGACTTCATTTCATAACTTTCTTATGATGCGAGAACCTTTCCCAGTTAAAGAATGAGTGATATCCTCGAGAGAGAAATTATCAAAATGAAGTTGCTAGTGGCTGCACGTCTTGTGGTGTAATATCTGTATTATAGCTGTCCGCAGGGTAGGTAACCTTCAAAACATTGAAACCTACTTCACCTCTGGTCCGAATTCCATGATAATTCAAGGTTTCATTTCAAATATAATTAGGAAATATGTCCTCAGACACATCAAACACCGAGGTGCAGCTGTGTCTGCCTGAAGCAAGTTATGGTATAGCTACACTTTTTATAACACACTCAGAGGATGATGGTCTTGACAGATCATAATATTACTACTGGAGAGTGTGTAAGAATGAAAGACTCAGCATTTAAGTGTCGGGTATGTGATTAAATACTCATTAGCAGACAATTCGAACATTTTATATTGGAACCTTTCAGTCCTGGGACCTTCACCCCCTACATGATGCTGAGAAAACACAGGTTTTATATAGGAAAAGGTGCATGTGAGGTAAGCTAGAATTTAGTGAGGCCCGGTGAGCTGAACAGTTGAGAGATCACCATAATTGTAAAGGATCTGCCTAGCACGGGCCAACAGTTATACAACAGTGCTCCTTTATTCTCGTGTTCGTCTGATTTGACTCGCGAAATCGTCATAACACACGATTGCAAAAAAACTCATGGCAAGTGAGTCGTTAAACTCCAGGACAGTGGCTTACGCACTGGCTTGTAGTTTTAAGGCTCACTTGCCATGAGTTCGAGCCCCACCCGTACTGTGGGTTCATGAATGTGTCCTAAGGTGGGAGGAATGAAGCGTGTTTGAGAATCATGTTTGCTAATGTGACAAATATGTTATATCATCTTGCTTTATTTCCTACCGTATTTGTTACTGCAATCAGGGATGATTCTAAACACTGGCAGCTTCTTAAAAGCTGCTCCCTGATGACCATCTATCGTATTTGCAGTGACAAACACGGTAGAGCAGAAAGCAGGACTTTATATCATATCTGCGGCATTGGTACACATGAGTCTCTAACACGCATCGTACGCCCGTGCCAGGACTGCCATCAGGTGAACGTAAGCATAGTCTACTGGTCCGTGCAAGCAGACCTTTCTCAAACACTACTCCAGCATATTTTAAAGCAAGGTAGTGACTATTTGATAACCTTACAACAGTTGAGATCACCTGGCCTCACTAAAGTTCAGCTTGCCTCACAAGAACCATTCCATATTCAAAGCTATATTTTCTCGAGTTCTAAGGTCCCAGAACCGAAACGTTCTTCATCTCTCTTTAACCACAACTTGCCTGTATTATGTACTAAGTTTTCACCAGAGTGACGGGAATGTAATGGTATGAGATAACGACACGATGGTGGAGAGATACAAATACAGTTATATGAAGCCTTTTTTGACGACGTTTCGCCCACACAGTGGGCTTCATCATAAACTACTGCTCCAACTCATCTCTCATCAGTATGTAAGCCTCATCTCCGCGAATATGCTGCTCTTTTATCAAGATTAATGGACTGAACACTTCGACTCCAGGCTGAGGGACTGATTACCCTCAAACTCCTCATCTTCCACTTTTCTTTGTATTGGACTGAAGAAGCCTCTGGCTGATAAAAATACTTAAGAATAAAATACTTAAGAATAAAAATACTTAAGTGTTGCACAAGTGTCTCATTATCAAACTTGGTAAGAGAGGATGAGCATATAAGTAGTGAGTAGCAGGGAGGTGAAGTGCAAAATGCGCACTTCCCAAACGTTCTGGCAGTGTTCTGGCAAGAGGTTCACTTAAACTGTAGAAACCGTTGCTGTGGCTGATCTTGCTGGAGATATTGATTAGTGCATAGTCACCTTTTTTCTCTCTGGGTGTTGTCCTCGTTGCTAATTATTAGTGTATTTTTCCAGTTTATTTAGTGATAGTGAAAACTTTGGTGTATTACACAGACGTTCTTGAGGTTGTCCATTTTGATTTTCACAATGGTCTGGAATGTAGTTCTGGAGGTCTATTTATTTCTCACCATTAACCAAGATGATCGCTTGCACTCCGCGATACCAGGACTAAATGCAGTGTTCTCGTACTTTTTTTTTTCGTGAGAGCTCTCCGAATCTGCAGTAGTGATTCATTTTAAGAATGCTTTTTTTCTAGAACACTATCCTCGACATTTCATCGGGATGACAGAAGACATTCTCATAACATTATCAACTCGCACAGACTTGACCTCACTGGAAAGACGTATGTTGTCCCCCTCAAGAGCTCTGTTGTCAAATACATCTTTAAGACATTCTCTACTGAAGACTCAGCACGGCCACCACTGCCTCTTTTTCCACCAGGAACATCACCAGATATAAGCACCTCCTACATAACTCAAGACGATACCCATGAAGATGCCTTGAAACTTCATTCATCATTTTCTTCTGAAAATTCAACCAGAAGAACAACGGTTTCTATAATTTGTCTGAGTCTATTGCTAGAAATTTTCTAGGATGTTTAGGAATCACTGTAACCTGACTCACGTCCTGTTCACTCTTCTAATCGCTGCTCACTATTTATTTATTCATCCTCCCTTATCAGGTCTTTCTATTTGCGACTAGATGAAGTCCACTGTGTGGGCTAAACGTCGTCAGTTATGGTTCCATATAATTGAATTTCTGTCTTTTTACCACTTAACCAAGATGTAAATAAATATCTTGGTGGTGGCAAAATACGGCTGCAGTGAATGTGAAGAAATCGTATAGTGTATCTTGCAGGCAAAGTAACGAGAAAGAAAGAAAAAATTCGGCCTGAATTACCAGTAGTGGCCACAAGACTATAAAAGACACAAGTCCAGTCTCACCTTGACATTGCATTACTCTTAGATAACCATTGTATCTCTGGAGATGTCTAGATAAAGTAGAAGACAGTGTAATGTCGCTTCTTCCTCGGCTTGGTTTGAATTGCTATTTTAGCAGTCTTCAACACCTGAGAAGTGTTAGTGGCCTTCCTGCAACTTATATACATGACAAGTATACTTAAGATCCGCAATATAATCCAGTCTCGTGGATACTCAGAATACACCTAATGAGTCATAGAGAGAGATCTCTAGTATCTTCCTAGAGATGTGGCTGGGTAAAGGCAATTCCCCCCTCCCCCCCCCCAAAAAAAAGACTGAACTTAACTCAGAGTAAAGTTGACCATGTGCTATCCGCTGACAAGCAGGAATAAGATCCACCTTAACACTAGAAGCTTTCAGCTGCCTTGCTTGCAAGATTCACTACATAAATCTTACAGTCACTGCTCAGTCATACTTCACCCCCGGATATCATCGACACGAAGATTTTCCTACACAGTCGCCACAACTCGAGTAATAACGTTATGTTGTCTGGAGACCTGCATTTGTATTTTCTCAGACGTAAATGTAATTTACCATATCTTGTCCCAGGTTGATACAGCTGTAAGTTGGTGATTGATGAGCCTGAGGCCAGGGAATATCTCTCTTACATAAATAAATTATAGAATACTGTTATTAACACAAGCATGGGACTCTGGAAGGAGATGAATTAGATCATTCAAGAAGGTTTTTCATAGTAATATACTGAACACTTACTTGCGGCACTACTATTATCAATAGTAATTACATACCTGACCTTCGATTTATGTAGTGACCAGTGCCACAGTGGACAGATTTATGTAGTGACCAGTGCCACAGTGGACAGATTTATGTAGTGACCAGTGCCACAGTGGACAGATTTATGTAGTGAACAGTGCCACAGTGGACAGATTTATGTAGTGACCAGTGCCGCAGTGGACAGATTTATGTAGTGACCAGTGCCACAGTGGACAGATTTATGTAGTGACCAGTGCCACAGTGGACAGATTTATGTAGTGACCAGTGCCACAGTGGACAGATTTATGTAGTGACCAGTGCCACAGTGGACAGATTTATGTAGTGACCAGT
>NC_091327.1:31092844-31095344 GCF_038502225.1 Cherax quadricarinatus
GTGCAAAGGACCTATCCAAGTTGGGTCGGCGCGCGTCAGGTGTTTAACCGTTGTGGGATCTGATAGTGAGGTGCTGGCCAGACCCCTTATATAGCTTCCTTGGATGCTTTACTTTCATAGTTCCTTGATAATGTGAGTAGTTACGAAAGCGCTTGGAATTTCTCTATTCTTTCAGAGTGGTTGTTTTGCATATTCTGAAATCACCTGTTTACTGTGATCTTATTGCATATATATATATATATATATATATATATATATATATATATATATATATATATATATATATATATATATATATATATATATATATATATATATATATATATATATAGTGCCGAATATGTAAAACTGGTCAATTAGCAAGAACTCATTTAAAATTAAATCCTTTCTAAAATTTTCTCTTATACGTTTAAAGATATATTATTTCATTAATGTTAATGTCAAAATTTTTAATTTTGCACCAAAAGAATCTTAGAAAACTTACCTAACCTTATTGTAACAAGAACAATTTATTTTAGCCTAACCCAACTAAATATATTTTAGATTTGTTTACAATAATTTAATACTAAACAAACACAGTGAAATATATTTTTTTCTTTAGGTTCAGAATGATTTTGGCGAAATTATTGCATACACAAATTTTCACTTGTCCTATATGGCAAGATGAGCGTTGCTATTTAAGCCAAGATCGCAAGTTCTGCCTATTCGGCACGACATATATATATATATTTATATATATATATATATATATATATATATATATATATATATATATATATATATATATATATATATATATATATATATATATATATATATATATATATATATATATATATATATATATATATATATATATATATATGTATATAATATATATATATATATATATATATATATATATATATATATATATATATATATATATATATATATATATATATGTATATATATATATATATATATATATATATATATATATATATATATATATATATATATATATATATAAGAATATATATATATAAGAATAAGAAGAAGAAAATTGTCAAAGTGGGAAGTCTGAATGTGCGTGGATGTTGTGCAAATGATAAGAAAGAGATGATTGTGGATGTTATGAATGAGAAGAAGCTGGATGTCCTGGCTTTAAGTGAAACAAAGCTGAAGGGGGTGGGAGAGTTTCAATGGAGAGGAATAAATGGGATTAGGTCAGGGGTTTCAAATAGAGTTAGAGCTAAAGAAGGAGTAGCAATAATGTTGAAGGATAAGCTATGGCAGGAAAAGAGGGACTACAAATGCATAAATTCAAGGATTATGTGGAGTAAAATAAAGATTGGATGTGAAAAGTGGGTTATAGTAAGCGTGTATGCACCTGGAGAAGAGAGAAGTGTAGAGGAGAGAGAGAGATTCTGGGAAATGTTGAGTGAATGCGTGGGGAGTTTTGAATCAAGTGTGAGAGTAATGGTGGTTGGGGATTTCAATGCTAAAGTGGGTAAAAATGTTATGGAGGGAGTAGTAGGTAAATTTGGGGTGCCAGGGGTAAATGTAAATGGGGAGCCTTCAGTTGAGCTATGTGTAGAAAGAAATTTGGTAATAAGTAATACATATTTTATGAAAAAGAGGATAAATAAATATACAAGGTATGATGTAGCACGTAATGAAAGTAGTTTGTTAAATTATGTATTGGTGGATAAAAGGTTGATGGGTAGGCTCCAGGATGTACATGTTTATAGAGGGGCAACTGATATATCAGATCATTATTTAGTTGTAGCTACAGTTAGAGTAAGAGGTAAATGGGAAAAGAGGAAGGTGGCAACAACAAGTAAGAGGGAGGTGAAAGTGTATAAACTAAGGGAGGAGGAAGTTCGGGCGAGATATAAGTGACTATTGGCAGAAAGGTGGGCTAGTGCAAAGATGAGTAGTGGGGGGGTTGAAGAGGGTTGGAATAGTTTTAAAAATGCAGTATTAGAATGTGGGGCAGAAGTTTGTGGTTATAGGAGGGTGGGGGCAGGAGGAAAGAGGAGTGATTGGTGGAATGATGAAGTAAAGGGTGTGATAAAAGAGAAAAAGGTAGCTTACGAGAGGTTTTTACAAAGCAGAAGTGTTATAAGAAGAGCAGAGTATATGGAGAGTAAAAGAAAGGTGAAGAGAGTGGTGAGAGAGTGCAAAAGGAGAGCAGATGAAAGAGTGGGAGAGGCACTGTCAAGAAATTTTAATGAAAATAAGAAAAAATTTTGGAGTGAGTTATACAAGTTAAGAAAGCCTAGGGAAAGTATGGATTTGTCCGTTACAAACAGAGTAGGGGAGTTAGTAGATGGGGAGAGGGAGGTATTAGGTAGATGACGAGAATATTTTGAGGAACTTTTAAATGTTGAGGAAGAAAGGGAGGTGGTAATTTCATGCACTGGCCAGGGAGGTATACCATCTTTTAGGAGTGAAGAAGAGCAGAATGTAAGTGTGGTGGAGGTACGTGAGGCATTACGTAGAATGAAAGGGGGTA
>NC_091327.1:31100344-31140344 GCF_038502225.1 Cherax quadricarinatus
GTCTCTTTTTTTAAATATGGGTACTACACTTGCCGTCTTCCATACTTCAGGTAGTTGCCCAGTTTCAAGGGATGTGTTGAAGATTGTGGTTAGTGGCACACACAGCATTTCTGCTCCCTCTGTAAGGATCCACTGGGAGATGTTGTCTGGTTCCATTGCCTTTGAGGTATCAAGGTCTCTCCTCAGTTGTGTGTATGTCATCTAACACTTGTTCGTATATTCCTTGTTGGCGTTCCCCTCTGTTCTGTCAACCCAGAGGCCTTCCTGTCTCCACTGTAAATACTTCCTTAAAACTCTTGTTGAGCTCCTCACATACCTCTTGATCACTTCTGGTGAGTTCCCCACCTTCTTTCCTCAGCCTGATCACCTGGTCTTTGACTGTTGTCTTCCTCCAAATGTGGCTATACAGCAGTTTTGGGTCAGACTTGGCTTTCGATGCTATGTTGTTTTCGTACTGTCGCTGGGCCTTCATCCTTATCTGTGCATACTTGTTTCTGGCTCTTCGACTAGTCTCTTTATTTTCCAGGGTCCTTTGCCTCCTGTATCTTTTCCATTCTCTGCTGCACTTAGTTTTTGCCTCCCTACACCTTCGGGTAAACCAAGGACTCGTTTTGGCCTTCCCATTATTTCTATTGCCCTTGGGGATAAACCTTTCCTCTGCCTCCTTGCATTTTGTTGTTACATATTCCATCATCTCGTTTACTGACTTTCCTACCAGTTCTCTGTCCCACTGAACCTCCTGCAGGAAGTTCGTCATACCTGTGTAGTCCCCCTTTTTATAGTTTGGCTTTTCCCATCCAACTCCAGTTACCGTCTCTACTTGCAGTTCTACTATGTATTCAAAATACAGAACCATGTGATCACTAGCTCCAAGGGGACTCTCAAATTTGATGTCCTTAATGTCTGAACTGGTCAGGGTGAACACAAGGTCCAGTCTTACTGGTTCATTCTCCCCTCTCTCTATGACAGTGCCCTTAACATGTTGATGTATAACGTTTTCCAGTACCACACCCATTATCTTGGCTCTCCATGTTTCGGAACCCCCATGAGGCTCCAGGGTTTTCCCAATCAATCTCTCTGTGGTTGAAATCGCCCATAACTAGTAACTTTGCTCTGCTCGAGTGAGCTCTTCTTGCCACCTCGGCCAGTGTGTCCACCATTGCTCTGTTGCTTTCTTCAGCCACCCAGGGAGGCGTTGCTGCTGTAGAATATGAATATGCAACGGAAGTCTGTTAATTGTTTTATTCTCTGGTAGCAATCTTTGCTTCTTAAATACGTAAATTTTCCAGGTAACATTGACAATCAATGCAAAAGAACCACAGGGGGAGTTGAATAATAACTCTAGGCCTTTCGTGTTGCAAGCAACTCATCATCAAAAGCTTGCAAAGTTGCTGAAATGAGTAAAGAGATCTCAGTAGATTCGTTCCGAATCTGCTGAGATTTTCTAACTCATTTCTGCAACACGGAAGTTCTAGAGCAAATATTCAATTCCCCGTGTGGTTGTGTTGCATTCTGTGTCGCTTGTTCGCCATTCTTGCATAAAATAAATTACATCCAGTGTACATCCAAAGTAGGTGACAGTGTGTCAGCTGTATTTGTCTGCACACTCATAAGAGTTTCATTTTGACAACCCGGGAAAGTAGGTTAAAATCCTTCCTCAGTAAACAATGCTTGTCTTAGGAGTCTACAGAAGACTGCGAGAAGCAAGGGGCCAGTGACCCCTTCTGAAGGGTCAGTCACTAAACAAACAAATATGGACATTCTGTAGATAAAGTTTCGTTGTTTAAATGTGCGTTGTTGTTGTAATGAAGATGATAAGAAAGAAGTGATTGTTAATGTTATGAATGAAAAGATGCTGGATATCTTGGCACTAAGAAAAATAAAGTTAAGTGGGGCGGGAGAATTTCACTGGGAGGAGTAAATGGAATTAAATCGGGTGCATCCAAAATAACTTGTGCTAAATGAGGAGAGGTGGTAACACCAAAGAAAGAAAGGAAAGAAAGAAGGGTAAAAGTTTAAGCTCAACAAATATGTTGCTTGCAATGAAGGTGGGATATGATAAGTGGGTTAGTGTAAGTGTTTATACACCTGGAGATGAGAGGAGGGATAGAAAGAGAGAGAGAGAGATCCAAGTGAGAGAATAATTGTTGTGGGGGACTTAAATGCTACAGTGTGAGAGAGAGACTTGTAGAGGGAGTACTGTAGTAGGTAAGCTGGGTTTAAGAGCTAAATGACAATGTGGCCTCTAACTGAATTATTTATAGGAAGTGGTTTAGTAATGGGTAATACCTATTTTAAAAAAGACGATAGATACACATTGAAGTATGATGTTCATAATAACTGCATTAGTGATTAGAAAGGTGATGGATGCAATGCATGATGTGCGTATTTCTGGGGGAGATACAGGTATATCAGATCATTATTTAGTAACAACTGCAGTGAGAGTAAGATGTAGATGTGGTACAAGGAGAAGGGTGTCAGAGGGTAAGAGAGAGAAGTAAAAATGAATGAACTGCAGAGCAGGACAGTTAGTGGGCGGTATATATCATTGTGGAAAGAAAGGTTGGCTGGAGATAGTACAGGCAATTAGAAAGAAGGTGTAGAGGTATGGGAGTGACTTAAGAATGCAGTGCTAGAGTGTGCAGTATTTGAGGTTATTGGAGGGTGGGTGTGGGCGGGAAAAGTAATGACTGATGGAATGATGAGGTCAAGCAGGTGATAAGGGAGAAAAAGTTAGTGTTTGAGAGGTTTCTGCAATGTAAAAGTAATGTACGGAAAGCAGGGTATATGAAGAGAACAGAAAAGAGGTTAAAAGTGTGGTGAGGGAGTGCAAAAGAATAGCAAATGAGACAATGAATTATTCTTTGTCAACAACGTTTTCTTGAGGATAAGAAAAAGATTTAGAGAAGGATTAACAAGTAGAGAAAGCCAGGGAAGCAAATGAATCTGGGAGTTAATAATGCAAAGAAGGAGCTGTTAGATGGGAAGGCGGAGGTACTGGAAACATGAGGAGAATATTTTGGAGAGTTGTTAAATGTTGGTGATGAAAGGCAGGTAGCGATTTCTTGCACTGAACAGGAAAGAATAACATATGATAGGTATAAGGAAAAACGAGATGTGAGGGTGGGGAAAGTGCGTGAAGCAGTGGATACAATGAAAGGTAGTACAACAAATGAGTGAGATGGGATGTAAAGGAAGGGAACCCTTTGTCCCATTTATGAATTAAAAAAATGCAATTGATAGGATGAATGGGGTACCAATGTGGCAGATGATGCAAATGAATTGAATCGGTTGTAGGTTGAAAGCAGCAAAGAAATTTCAGGCAGAAAGTAAGGATTATACTAGACATATTTCCAGTAAAAGTAGGTGTCAGAGAGGATATGTGATGTCACCATGTTTGTTAAATTTATTTATAGATGGAGCTGTAAAAGAAGTGAATGCTAACGTGTTGGGGAGAGGTGTGGGATGGAAAAAGAATGATTCTGAAAATAGAGCATGAGGCCACAGTTGCTGTTTGTCGATGACACAGTTTTTTTTTAGGAGAATCTGGAGAGAGGCTATAAAATTTAGTGGAGGATTTTGGAAAGGAGTGTAAAAAAAGAAATTTAAAGAGAACACAAGGAATAGAAAGATGCTGAGAGTAACAAAAAAAAAAGTAATGAAAGCTTGATATATCATTGTTAAATCATTATTAAAGTGATGAGAGTGGACATGTTAACTGATGGATCTTTTGAAAGATGAAGACACTAGTGGGTTTAGCGCTTGGCTTTGATTATAATAATAATATGAAAGATGAAATGAATCCCAGAATAACCGAGAGGAAAAAGTAGGTGGTGTTGCAGCAACTGTGGTAAGAAACAGTTTCATCTGTAGAGGTATAAAGGTAATGTATCAGTGCTTAGCGGTATCAACACTTTCAACTGGTGTGAGACACAGTTTTTGAACGTTGCAGCGAGGATGAGGCTTGACACAGTGAAGACTTTATTTTTGAATGCTATGTGGGGGTGAATTTTACGCAGTGAATTAGAGACAGAGAAATTAAATGACGGTTCTGGATTTCCAAAGGAAAGAGAGTTGTTTATTTTTAAGAAATTTGGCCATATTTAGAGAGGGTAGAACAGGCATCGATGACATAAAGGGTATTTTATTGTGAGGTAGAGGGAAGAAGAGGGAGGTAGAGGTAAGGATCATCCTAAAAAGGATCATAGGGAGGGGGCGAAAGCTTAGAAGTTGTAAAAGCTATAACACTTAGCAGGCGTGTGTGAGTGTTAGATCGAGGTGGAGACAATTTTTTAATGATTTCAGTTGTTGTTGGAGTGCGAGCAGAGGAACATTTATGCATGGATTCAAAAAAAAAAGGTTAGCCAGACTCGAGTCCTGGAGGAGAGAATAACTCTGAAGGAGAGGTGGTGATGTTTCATTTCAGAGGTCCATCTGAAGTGTGATGCTGACACATCTTTAGTAAAACAGCTATTTCATAAATAATGAAGAAGGTGATTTTTTGTCGTCTTACCTTAGTGGTAGACGGTCCCTGTGTTATACATAAAGTCTGAACAATATTTTAAACTAAAAAAGTCTGATATATCCACTCTAAACGACTGAAATATATGCAGAATAAATTTATTAAATTAATACTAATGATAAGAGTTATTATAATTATTATTATTATTATTATTATTATTATTATTATTATTATTATTATTATTATTATTATTATTATCATATTATTATTATTATTATTATTATTATTATTATTATTATTATTATTATTATTATTATTATTATTATTATTACTATTATTATTGTGGAAAATTACATTTATCTGAATGTATCATTATGTACATAACAGTAAATGAACAAAGATAATTATTATTTATCAGTTAGACAAGTAGGAATTTGGGACACCTAGGTCGCAAAAAATGTCCCCCTTCGATACCTACCACTGTCATAACCACAAGTTGCTCTGGAATGCTGGTAAATATATAAATATATATAAATATAAATATATATAAATATATATAAATATATATAAATATATAAATTTGTGGACTGTATATTAAAAATAATAAATGATTATATATACACACATATACATAACAGAAAGAGAATATCTTAATATCACTCACCAATTTGACTGGAGACCAAGTTGTATCATACTCAGAAAACCTCACTAACTAAATATATGAAAATAACACTGGCCAGAACTATAACACAAATCTATATAGCTTATCTGAGGTTCCTGGAGCTGTCTTGTCCAGTCGTCTGATATCTCATGTTATGCAGGAATGCACATCCAACAATTTCGCCTCCTATTTGAGAGGTGTCAGCCCAATTTTACCTCTAGAGCACGAAAATTCTTCACATTATTAACTAATATCTGTTACTCCATTCAAACAACAATGGCGAGTGTCTTCTGCACAGGCGCAGCTTCTTCCCATTTTCGATAACATACTTCTTTTAAAAATACACTTTTAATCAGGTTTATTTACACAGCATAATATTGGGAAATTATTTTCCACAATTATTATTATTATTATTATTATTATTATTATTATTATTATTATTATTATTATTATTATTATTATTATTATTATTATTATTATTATTATTATTATTATTATTATGTTACGATTATATTATTAGTATACTGAGAGGTCATAAACTTACACTAAATGAAATACTGCATCTTTTTGCACAGCGAAAAACACTTTCTTGAGGCAGAAACAGCTGGAAGCCCAGAGGAATTATGATCACGTCTTTTGTAGTGTATTATCCTGGTATATACCATAGCCGTCAGGAGGGCTTCAAGGGGCTTCCTTTTATCATTCTACCTCTCAAAAAACGCATTGTCCAACGTTTTTCCACGGCGCAAATAGTTATTATTATTTTTTTTTACCCATGATACTTCTGCAATCAAAATTTATCCTCGAATGTTTTTCCCTTGTTGAAAGAGTTTTCAAAAGCGGGTCCGTTTTTTTTAATTCTTTCTTTATCCTCTCTATCTCGCGCTCCCTCGCACAAAATCCATGTAACCCTTGTTGTCGCGTCTTGTTTGTGTTGCGTGAGTCGCACTGTGTTGCTGGGTCCTAACGGTTACTGTCTCAAACACTACTAACAAATTTTTTAAAGATTTTATGGCTGGTGCCTTTTCAGCAAGCCATACAGAGTCTACCAGTATGATGACACAAGTATACGTCTCGGACTAAGTTACCTCTAAGTTCAAAGTAATCAACATCGGGACCACTGCTCCCTCAGCTCGGTCGAACACCAGGACTCCAGGACTCCTAAACATATTTAAATTTCTATTTTTATATGCCGTTTATTGCATGGTAAGTGTCGACCTCCAGTTCCTGCACTGTCTCTCCACAAGGCAATATATACACTGTGGTGGAAAAACATTGCAAACTTTTACTACGCATTACACTTCATCTGTTAATAAATTAGACACATGTTCAGCACTTGGGTATCTTTATTGAGGAAGCTTTTCACCACACAGTGGTTTCATCAGTCCTATTCAAAGAAGAATGGTGAAGATCAGAAGGAGTTTGAGGTAATCAGTCCCTCAACCTGGAGTCGATGTAATAAGTCCGATCATCAGTCTTGAAAAGACTGATGGACTAGTCCCGGAGCTGAGTGGTTTGCCCTACGAGGAGAGGTTAGGAGATAGGAGGGATGGGGGGGACATGATAACAACAAATAAAATACTGAGAGGAATTGACAGGGTGCATAGTGACAGAAAGATGCTGAGCTGTGACACAGCAACAAGGGGTCACAACTGTAAGTTGAAAACTCAAATGAGTCACAGAGATGTTAGGAAGCATTTCTTCAGCCATAGAGTTGTTAGGAAATGGAACAATCTGGAGAGTGACGTACCGGAGGCAGGATCCATACATAGCTTTAAGGAAAAGTATGATAAAGCTCATGGAGCAGGGAGAGAGTGGACCTTGTAGTGACCAGTGAAGAGGCGGGCCAGGAGCTATGACTCGACCCCTGCAACGACAATTAGGTGAGTACACACATACAACAAGCAAAGTGTCTAAACGACAGGTGCCTATGACAAAATGATAACTACACACACACACACACACACACACACACACACACACACACACACACACACACACACACGCAAGCACACACACGCAATCATACACACACACACACACACACACACACACACACACACACACACACACACACACACACACACACACACACACACACACACACACACACACACTCACACACACACACACACTACTGGAGTATATTCCTCCAGGAATACTGACTACCAGCCAACATGAAGGTTGTGATGGGTGGCAGACAAGCAGGAGAGCTCAGGTTGGCGTCACTCTGGAGCCATGACACTTCCACTCATCACATTTCCTCAATATATCGACATGCTGCTAAAAGGTTCTTTTGTGAAGGCAGTTCATAACTTGTGAGCGGTACGTGGTGGTGGTGGTGGTGGTGGTGGTGGTGGTGGTAGTGGTGGTGGTGGTGGTGGTGGTGGTGGTGGTGGTGGTGGTGGTGGTGGTGGTGGTGGTGGTGGTGGTGGTAGGGGCGGTAGGGGGGAGATGGGTGTTGGTAATTGTGGTGGAGGTGGTGGTGGTAACGATGGTGGTGATGGTAGCGATGGTGGTTGTGGTGGTAGTCATGGATGAGAAACAATGTTAGGTATAAGGACACAAGTGCAACTAATGTGGTATTCTATTGTTGCAACGTTTCACTCTCCAAGACCGAAACGTTGCCACAATAAAATTTAACATTAGTTGCGCTTGTGTACTTTCACCTAACATATCGTCGGTAATTCTACCAACATTATTACATATGAGAAACAATGTCAGTAGCCACCTGACAGCACATGTTTCATGAACAAACTGTCAACAGTTTACCTCTGGGTTAACCTTCACATTTCATTGTTAAGGAAGGGAAAAAGTCGTTTATTTTAGGCACGAGAGTATCACAATGTTGCTCACCAGACCACACTAACTAAAGCTGATCCAGAAGTAACATATATGACACGAGTTCGAAGAGTTCTATGATAATGGGTCGGGCTAACATTGATTGTGGGTGGGGCTAACATTGATTGTGGGTGGGGCTAACATTGATTGTGGGTGGGGCTAACATCGATTGTGGGTGGGGCTAACATCGATTGTGGGTGGGGCTAACATTGATTGTGGGTGGGGCTTACATTGATGGTGAGTGGGGCTTACATTGATTGTGGGTGGGGCTAACTTCGTTGGGGGGTGGGGCTAACATCGATTGTGGGTGGGGCTAACATTGATTGTGGGTGGGGCTTACATTGATTGTGGGTGGGGCTTACATTGATTGTGGGTGGGGCTTACATTGATTGGGGGTGGGGCTTACATTGATTGTGGGTGGGGCTTACATTGATTGTGGGTGGGGCTAACATTGATTGTGGGTGGGGCTTACATTGATTGTGGGTGGGGCTTACATTGATTGTGGGTGGGGCTAACATTGATTGTGGGTGGGGCTAACATTGATTGTGGGTGGGGCTTACATTGATTGTGGGTGGGGCTTACATTGATTGTGGGTGGGGCTTACATTGATTGTGGGTGGGGCTTACATTGATTGTGGGTGGGGCTTACATTGATTGTGGGGGGCTAACATCGATTGTGGGTGGGGCTAACATTGATTGTGGGGGCTAACATTGATTGTGGGTGGGGCTAACATTGATTGTGGGTGGGGCTTACATTAATTGTGGGTGGGGCTTACATTGATTGTGGGTGGGGCTTACATTGATTGTGGGTGGGGCTTTCATTGATTGTGGGTGGGGCTTACATTGATTGTGGGTGGGGGTTACATTGATTGTGGGTGGGGCTTACATTGATTGTGGGTGGGGGTTACATTGATTGTGGGTGGGGCTAACATTGATTGTGGGTGGGGCTTACATTGATTGTGGGTGGGGCTTACATTGATTGTGGGGGGTTACATTGATGGTTGGTGGGGCTTACATTGATTGTGGGTGGGGGTTACATTGATTGTGGGTGGGGCTAACATTGATTGTGGGTGGGGGTTACATTGATTGTGGGTGGGGCTTACATTGATTGAGGGTGGGGCTTACATTGATTGTGGGTGGGGGTTACATTGATTGTGGGTGGGGCTAACATTGATTGTGGGTGGGGCTTACATTGATTGTGGGTGGGGCTTACATTGATTGTGGGGGGTTACATTGATTGTTGGTGGGGCTTACATTGATTGTGGGTGGGGGTTACATTGATTGTTGGTGGGGCTTACATTGATTGTGGGTGGGGGTTACATTGATTGTGGGTGGGGCTAACATTGATTGTGGGTGGGGGTTACATTGATTGTGGGTGGGGCTTACATTGATTGAGGGTGGGGCTTACATTAATTGTGGGTGGGGCTAACATTGATTGTGGGTGAGGCTTACATTGATTGTGGGTGGGGCTTACATTGATTGTGGGTGGGGCTTACATTGATTGTGGGCGGGGCTTACATTGATTGTGGGTGGGGCTTACATTAATTGTGGGTGGGGTTTACATTGATTTTGGGTGGGGCTTACATTGATTGTGGGTGGGGCTTACATTGATTGTGGGTGGGGCTAACATTGATTGTGGGTGGGGCTTACATTGATTATGGGTGGGGCTAACATTGATTGTGGGTGGGGCTAACAATGATTATGGGTGGGGCTTACATTGATTGTGGGTGGGGCTTACATTGATTGTGGGTGGGGCTAACATTGATTGTGGGTGGGGCTTACATGGAGTGTGGGTGGGGCTTACATTGATTGTGGGTGGGGCTTACATTGATTGTGGGTGGGGGTAACATTGATTGAGGGTGGGGCTTACATTTATTGTGGGTGGGGTTTACATTGATTTTGGGTGGGGCTTACATTTATTGTGGGTGGGGCTTACATTGATTGTGGGTGGGGCTAACATTGATTGTGGGTGGGGCTTACATTGATTATGGGTGGGGCTAACATTGATTGTGGGTGGGGCTAACAATGATTATGGGTGGGGCTTACATTGATTGTGGGTGGGGCTAACATTGATTGTGGGTGGGGCTAACATTGATTGTGGGTGGGGCTTACATTGATTGTGGGTGGGGCTTACATTGATTGTGGGTGGGGCTTACATTGATTGTGGGTGGGGCTAACATTGATTGTGGGTGGGGCTAACATTGGTTGTGGGTGGGGCTAACATTGATTGTGGGTGGGGCTAACATTGATTGTGGGTGGGGCTAACATTGGTTGTGGGTGGGGCTTACATTGATTGTGGGTGGGGCTAACATTGATTTTGGGTGGGGCTAACATTGATTGTGGGTGGGGCTAACATTGATTGTGGGTGGGGCTAACATTGATTGTGGGTGGGGCTTACATTGATTGTGGGTGGGGCTAACATTGATTGTGGGTGGGGCTTACATTGATTGTGGGTGGGGCTTACATTGATTGTGGGTGGGGCTAACATTGATTGTGGGTGGGGCTTACATTGATTGTGGGTGGGGCTAACATTGATTGTGGGTCGGGCTTACATTGATTGTGGGTGGGGCTTACATTGATTGTGGGTGGGGTTAACATTGATTGTGGGTGGGGCTTACATTGATTGTGGGTGGGGCTAACATTGATTGTGGGTGGGGCTTACATTGATTGTGGGTGGGGCTAACATTGATTGTGGATGGGGCTTACATTGATTGTGGGTGGGGCTAACATTGATTGTGGGTGGGGTTAACATTGATTGTGGGTGGGGATAACATTGATTGTGGGTGGGGCTAACATTGATTGTGGGTGGGGTTAACATTAATTGTGGGTGGGGCTAACATAGATTGTGGGTGGGGCTAACATTGATTGTGGGTGGGGCTAACATAGATTGTGGGTGGGGCTAACATTGATTGTGGGTGGGGCTTACATTGTTTGTGGGTGGGGCTAACATTGATTGTGGGTGGGGTTAACATTGATTGTGGGTGGGGCTAACATTGATTGTGGGTGGGGCTTACATTGATTGTGGGTGGGGCTTACATTGATTGTGGGTGGGGCTTACATTGATTGTGGGTGGGGCTTACATTGATTGTGGGTGGGGGTTACATTGATTGTGGGTGGGGCTTACATTGATTGTGGGTGGGGCTTACATTGATTGTGGGTGGGGCTTACATTGATTGTGGGTGGGGCTTACATTGATTGTGGGTGGGGGTTACATTGATTGTGGGTGGGGCTTACATTGATTGTGGGTGGGGCTTACATTGATTGTGGGTGGGGCTTACATTGATTGTGGGTGGGGCTTACATTGATTGTGGGTGGGGCTTACATCGATTGTGGGTGGGGCTTACATTGATTGTGGGTGGGGCTTACATTGATTGTGGGTGGGGCTTACATTGATTGTGGGTGGGGCTTACATTGATTGTGGGTGGGGCTTACATTGATTGTGGGTGGGGCTTACATTGATTGTGGGTGGGGCTTACATTGATTGTGGGTGGGGCTTACATTGATTGTGGGTGGGGGTTACATTGATTGTGGGTGGGGCTTACATTGATTGTGGGTGGGGCTTACATTGATTGTGGGTGGGGCTTACATTGATTGTGGGTGGGGCTTACATCGATTGTGGGTGGGGGTTACATTGATTGTGGGTGGGGCTTACATTGATTGTGGGTGGGGCTTACATTGATTGTGGGTGGGGGTTACATTGATTGTGGGTGGGGCTTACATTGATTGTGGGTGGGGCTTACATCGATTGTGGGTGGGGGTTACATTGATTGTGGGTGGGGCTTACATTGATTGTGGGTGGGGCTTACATTGATTGTGGGTGGGGGTTACATTGATTGTGGGTGGGGGTTACATTGATTGTGGGTGGGGCTTACATTGATTGTGGGTGGGGCTTACATTGATTGTGGGTGGGGCTTACATTGATTGTGGGTGGGGCTTACATCGATTGTGGGTGGGGGTTACATTGATTGTGGGTGGGGCTTACATTGATTGTGGGTGGGGCTTACATTGATTGTGGGTGGGGGTTACATTGATTGTGGGTGGGGCTTACATTGATTGTGGGGGGGGCTTACATCGATTGTGGGTGGGGGTTACATTGATTGTGGGTGGGGCTTACATTGATTGTGGGTGGGGCTTACATTGATTGTGGGTGGGGGTAAAATTGATTGTGGGTGGGGGTTACATTGATTGTGGGTGGGGCTTACATTGATTGTGGGTGGGGCTTACATTGATTGTGGGTGGGGGTTACATTGATTGTGGGTGGGGGTTACATTGATTGTGGGTGGGGCTTACATCGATTGTGGGTGGGGGTTACATTGATTGTGGGTGGGGCTTACATTGATTGTGGGTGGGGCTTACATTGATTGTGGGTGGGGCTAATCACTGGTCGACAACCAAGATACTTCCGAGACCAGAGTAGCAATTTCCAACTAATTTTAGGTCACTGTTAATGAATATTTTGGTTAAAATTGTTTGTAATCTCTACTTTTAAATATACACCTACGTGTCACAACAGGTTCCAACAGGCTTGTGTTTCTTACCACACTCACAGTCTCAATGACCATCATTATTGTTCCAGTATTCATAGAACGTTGTGATGTTTGTGATATTTGGATTCAGGGCCTGAAAATACATAAGAATTAACTAATCTTATTTAAGAAGCTTACGTCTTTTCAAAAATTGTTGACCAGTGTAATGGGTTGGGCTAACATTTATAATGGTCGGGGTAACATTGATGATGGGCTCAGAGAATATTTTTTAGTGGGTCTGGTTTTGACAAGAGCCTGCCAAGTATGGGCCAGTAGACCTAATGCAGTGTTCCTCCTCTCTTATATTCTTATGTTCTTATATTGTTATGAATATGTTAGGTAACTGAACTCATATGACGTAAATGGTTCAGCAAACCGGGCTGAGGAAGCCACAATAAAGACGCCCTAATGTTGCAAAAATGTTTAAGTTTTGAACTGGACACTTGTACAGCTAATACGACATTCACTGTGGCTACATTTCACCCACTGGAAGTTTCATGGAAAAATAAAAATAAATTATAGTCAGTTTTTTTGATGATTAATCATGGAGAAATGTGCTGGGATTGAACACAGAGAATTTCCCATTGTAAAACCTTAGGATTAATCTGTAAGCACGTAAGGAAAAGGCTGTTAATGGCCTGGTGATACCGATGAATTATGCAGGACACTTGTGTACAGGTCGGGACATTTTTTTAAGTATAACGTATCGCCACGAGTGGCCTCATCAGTCTTAATACAATGTTGGCTAAAAAGAGGGTAGATAGCGTGGGTGACCAGTAGTAAGGGTGAGGTGAGGTAGAGACAGTGTGGGTGACCAGTAGTAAGGGTGAGGTGAGGTAGAGACAGTGTGGGTGACCAGTAGTAAGGGTGAGGTGAGGTAGAGACAGTGTGGGTGACCAGTAGCAAAGGTGAGGTGAGGTAGAGACAGTGTGGGTGACCAGTAGCAAAGGTGAGGTGAGGTAGAGACAGTGTGGGTGACCAGTAGCAAAGGTGAGGTGAGGTAGAGACAGTGTGGGTGACCAGTAGCAAAGGTGAGGTGAGGTAGAGACAGTGTGGGTGACCAGTAGCAAAGGTGAGGTGAGGTAGAGACAGTGTGGGTGACCAGTAGCAAAGGTGAGGTGAGGTAGAGACAGTGTGGGTGACCAGTAACAAAGTTGAGGTGAGGTAGAGACAGTGTGGGTGACCAGTAACAAAGTTGAGGTGAGGGAGAGACAGTGTGGGTGACCAGTAACAAAGGTGAGATGAGGTAGAGACAGTGTGGGTGACCAGTAGCAAAGGTGAGGTGAGGTAGAGACAGTGTGGGTGACCAGTAACAAAGTTGAGGTGAGGTAGAGACAGTGTGGGTGACCAGTAGCAAAGGTGAGGTGAGGTAGAGACAGTGTGGGTGACCAGTAACAAAGTTGAGGTGAGGGAGAGACAGTGTGGGTGACCAGTAACAAAGGTGAGATGAGGTAGAGACAGTGTGGGTGACCAGTAGCAAAGGTGAGGTGAGGTAGAGACAGTGTGGGTGACCAGTAACAAAGTTGAGGTGAGGGAGAGACAGTGTGGGTGACCAGTAACAAAGGTGAGATGAGGTAGAGACAGTGTGGGTGACCAGTAGCAAAGGTGAGGTGAGGTAGAGACAGTGTGGGTGACCAGTAACAAAGTTGAGGTGAGGGAGAGACAGTGTGGGTGACCAGTAACAAAGGTGAGATGAGGTAGAGACAGTGTGGGTGACCAGTAGCAAAGGTGAGGTGAGGTAGAGACAGTGTGGGTGACCAGTAACAAAGTTGAGGTGAGGTAGAGACAGTGTGGGTGACCAGTAACAAAGTTGAGGTGAGGTAGAGACAGTGTGGGTGACCAGTAGCAAAGGTGAGGTGATGTAGAGACAGTGCGGGTGACCAGTAGCAAAAGTGAGGTGAGGTAGAGACAGTGTGGGTGACCAGTAGCAAAGGTGAGGTGATGTAGAGACAGTGCGGGTGACCAGTAGCAAAAGTGAGGTGAGGTAGAGACAGTGTGGGTGACCAGTAGCAAAGGTGAGGTGAGGTAGAGACAGTGCGGGTGACCAGTAGCAAAGGTGAGGTGATGTAGAGACAGTGCGGGTGACCAGTAGCAAAAGTGAGGTGAGGTAGAGACAGTGTGGGTGACCAGTAGCAAAGGTGAGGTGATGTAGAGACAGTGCGGGTGACCAGTAGCAAAAGTGAGGTGAGGTAGAGACAGTGTGGGTGACCAGTAGCAAAGGTGAGGTGATGTAGAGACAGTGCGGGTGACCAGTAGCAAAAGTGAGGTGAGGTAGAGACAGTGTGGGTGACCAGTAGCAAAGGTGAGGTGAGGTAGAGACAGTGTGGGTGACCAGTAGCAAAGGTGAGGTGATGTAGAGACAGTGCGGGTGACCAGTAGCAAAAGTGAGGTGAGGTAGAGACAGTGTGGGTGACCAGTAGCAAAGGTGAGGTGATGTAGAGACAGTGCGGGTGACCAGTAGCAAAAGTGAGGTGAGGTAGAGACAGTGTGGGTGACCAGTAGCAAAGGTGAGGTGAGGTAGAGACAGTGCGGGTGACCAGTAGCAAAAGTGAGGTGAGGTAGAGACAGTGTGGGTGACCTGTAGCAAAGGTGAGGTGATGTAGAGACAGTGCGGGTGACCAGTAGCAAAAGTGAGGTGAGGTAGAGACAGTGTGGGTGACCAGTAGCAAAGGTGAGGAGAGGTAGAGACAGTGTGGGTGACCAATAGCAAAGGTGAGGTGAGGTAGAGACAGTGTGGGTGACCAGTAGCAAAAGTGAGGTGAGGTAGAGACAGTGTGGGTGACCAGTAGCAAAGGTGAGGAGAGGTAGAGACAGTGTGGGTGACCAATAGCAAAGGTGAGGTGAGGTAGAGACAGTGTGGGTGACCAGTAACAAAGTTGAGGTGAGGGAGAGACAGTGTGGGTGATCAATAACAAAGGTGAGGTGAGGTAGAGACAGTGTGGGTGACCAGTAACAAAGGTGAGGTGAGGAACAGACAGTGTGGGTGACCAGTAACAAAGGTGAGATGAGGTAGAAATAGTGTGGGTGACCGGTAACAAAGGTGAGGTGAGGTAGAGACAGTGTGGGTGACTAGTAGCAAAGGTGAGTTGAGGTAGAGGCAGTGTGGGTGACCAGTAGCAAGGGTGAGGTGATGTAGAGACTGTGTAGGTGACCAGTACCAAAGGTGAGGTGAGGTAGAGACAGTGTGAGTGACCAGTAGCAAAGATGAGGTGAAGTAAAGACAATGTGGGTGACCAGTAGAAAGTGCGAGGTGAGACAGAAGAGAGTGTAGATGACCAGTAATAAGGGTGAGGTAAGGCAGATGCCTTACCTCACCCTAGGTAACAGTGTAATGTGAGGCCTTACTAAGGATATATAAAAGCTAAGTATAACCTGAGGACTCCTATTAACTTATATTTCTTGATGTGAAGCCAAGGATTCCGTTCGCTTTATTGCGAACACTTATGCACTGTTGTCTTGGATTTAGATTACTTTCGTTCATGAGGTCAGTGACACAGTAACGCAGATGCCAATAGTCGCACAATTTTAAGAAGGGCTTTTAATAAGTCATACAAATTATTCCATTCAACTGGCATAAAATCATTACCACGACTAGTACAAAACCAGACCACCGCCACACCACACCACTCTCTCACGACCACCACACCATCACCACACCATCACCACACCATCACCACCACCACCACACCACTACCACACCATCATCAGGCCACCACCACACTACCACCATACCATCACCACACCATCACCACACCATTAGCAAACTATCACCACACTATCACCACACCATCACACCCAGTAACGACCAGCGAAGAGGCGGGAGCCAGGAGCTGTGAATTGACTCCTGCAACCTCATCTATTTGAATACAGATTGGTGAGTACCATCTATCACCCTCATAAATCAGTCTATCACCTCCAGGGTGACTGTCACCTCTAGGGTAACTGTCACCTCCAGGGTGACTGTCACCTCCAGGGTGACTGTCACCTCCAAGGTGACTGTCACCTCCAGGGTGACTGTCACCTCCAAGGTGACTGCCACCTCCAAGGTGACTGTCACCTCCAAGGTGACTGTCACCTCCAGGGTGACTGTCACCTCCAAGGTGACTGTCACCTCCAAGGTGACTGTCACCTCCAAGGTGACTGTCACCTCCAAGGTGACTGTCACCTCCAAGGTGACTGTCACCTCCAGGGTGACTGTCACCTCCAAGGTGACTGTCACCTCCAAGGTGACTGTCACCTCCAAGGTGACTGTCACCTCCAAGGTGACTGTCACCTCCAGGGTGACTGTCACCTCCAAGGTGACTGTCACCTCCAGGGTGACTGTCACCTCCAAGGTGACTGTCACCTCCAAGGTGACTGTCACCTCCAAGGTGACTGTCACCTCCAGGGTGACTGTCACCTCCAAGGTGACTGTCACCTCCAGGGTGACTGTCACCTCCAAGGTGACTATCACCTCCAAGGTGACTGTCACCTCCAAGGTGACTGTCACCTCCAAGGTGACTGTCACCTCCAGGGTGACTGTCACCTCCAGGGTGACTGTCACCTCCAAGGTGAATGTCACCTCCAAGGTGACTGTCACCTCCAGGGTGACTGTCACCTCCAGGGTGACTGTCACCTCCAGGGTGACTGTCACCTCCAGGGTGACTGTCACCTCCAGGGTGACTGTCACCTCCAGGGTGACTGTCACCTCCAGGGTGACTGTCACCTCCAAGGTGACTGTCACCTCCAGGGTGACTGTCACCTCCAGGGTGACTGTCACCTCCAAGGTGAATGTCACCTCCAAGGTGACTGTCACCTCCAGGGTGACTGTCACCTCCAGGGTGACTGTCACCTCCAGGGTGACTGTCACCTCCAGGGTGACTGTCACCTCCAGGGTGACTGTCACCTCCAAGGTGACTGTCACCTCCAGGGTGACTCATTTGCTCGATCAGTAACATTTTCTTAATGTTATGAAGTTTTTAGTAATTATTTCCTACCGTTTAAAGTTATTTACTGCCGGGATGCTGGTGAAGGGCTTTTGATCCAAGGTATTTGGGATACCCTTTCCTTGCCGGTATTGAAAATAAATCGATCAGTGGAAACAATGAAGATACACTATACAGGGACAGCTTAAAAGCGCAACCTTTTGCCCACGCAGAGACTGAATTATGCCCAGTAAAAATTTTTGGCCACTCTGGGTCCTAGACTGGGAGAGTGATGATCCTGGTCCTAGGGAGATGCACTCACTACATCACACAGACTGGGAGAGTGATGATCCTGGTCCTAGGGAGATGCACTCACTACATCACACAGACTGGGAGAGTGATGATCCTGGTCCTAGGGAGATGCACTCACTACATCACACAGACTGGGAGAGTGATGATCCTGGTCCTAGGGAGATGCACTCACTACATCACACTAACTTAAATCACAGCACAGTTAGTTGGTGTTAAGTTAACATGCTGCATATCTAAGGTAACTTCGACGGAGAGTGTCCACCTCGCATTCTGCATTCTTGCAAATATACTAAAGCAATATTCCATGTTGCACTATTCCGATGCGATGTTCAATGAAAAAATGTAAATTATCTTCTGTATTTATTTGTTACAGTATCTTATTCGTTAGATGGTAAGTCAAATATGGTGTGCAAATACTTCAGAGCAAATAACACTTAGCACGTTAATTCCGTCACGACCTTCCATCTTCATTATCTGGCAGCACTGTGTCAGCAGTCACCGTCACGACCTTCCATCTTCATTATCTGGCAGCACTGTGTCAGCAGTCACTGTCTGTGAGTGTACACAACCCACCTCACCCTCTATATCATCTTTTCTTTCATTCATTCATACAGTTTTCAGGAGTTAGCTAACTGATGCTCTCTGACCCTTACAGGTTTAAGTGTTTTCTTGTAATTAAAATAATAATAATAATAATACTAATAATAATAATACTAATAATACTACTACTACTACTACTACTACTACTAATAATAATAATAATAATAATAATAATAATAATAATAATAATAATAATAATAATTATTAAAATAATAATAAATATAGTAATAATAATAATAATAATAATAATAATAATAATAATAATAATAATAATAATAATAATAATAATAATAATAATAATAGTAGGTTGGTAGACAGCAACCACCCAGGGAGGTACTACCGTCCTGCCAAGTGAGTATGAAACAGAAACCTGTAACTGTTTTACATGTTGGTAGGATTGCTGGTGTCTTTTTTCTGTCTCATGAACACGCTACTTACAGTTACACTTACACTTAGGTCACACTACACAGGCACGCACATGCATGTACGTATATACATACACACATCTAGGTTTTTCTTTTTTTCTTAATAGCTCGTGTTCTTTATTTTTTCTATTGTCCATGGGAAAGTGGAAAAGAATCTTTCCTCCGTAAGCCATGCGTGTCGTTTAAGGCGACTAAAATGAAGGGAGCAAAGGGCTAGTAACCCCTTCTCCTGTAGAAAACATTAAAAAAGTGAAGAAGAAAAACTTTATAAAACTGGGATGCTTGAATGTGTGTGGATGTAGTGCGGATGCTAAGAAAGAGATGATTGCTAATGTTATGAATGAAAAAAAGTTGGATGTCCTGGCCCGAAGCAAAACAAAGCTGAGGAGGGTAGGCGAGTTTCAGTGGGGAGAAATAAATGGGATAAAATCAGGAGTATCTGAGAAAGTTGGAGCTAAGGAAGGGGTAGCAATAATATTGAAGGATCAATTATAGAAGGAGAAGAGGAAATATAAATATAAAGATTCAAGGATTATGTGAATTAAAATAAGGGTTGGATGCGAAAAATGGGTCATAATAAGTGTGTATGCACCTGGAGAAGAGATGAGTGTAGAGAAGAGAGGGAGATTATGGGAGATGTTAAGCGAGTATGTAGGAACTTTTGAACTAAGTGAGAGAGTAATTGTGGTAGGGTACCTAAATGCTAAAGTAGGAGAAACATTTAGAGAGGGTGTGGTAGGTAAGTTTGGGGAGCCCTTTGATTGAACTTTGTATAGAAAGGGGTTTGGTTATAGGTAATATATTTCTTAAGATGAGGAGGATAAATAAGTATACAAGATATGATGTACGGTGTAATGACAGTAGTTTGTTGGATTATGTATTGGTAAATTAAAGACTGTTGAGTAGACTTCAGGATGTACATGTTTATAGAGGGGCCACAGATATATCAGATCACTTTCTAGTTGTAGCTACACTGAGAGTAAAAGGTAGATGGGATACAAAGAAAATGGAAGCAGCAGGTAAGAGAGAAGTGAAGGTTTATAAGCTAAAGGAGCCAGTTAGTGTAAGATATAAACAACTATTATTCAGAGGGTTGAGTAGGGGTTGTTGAGGTGGTTCGGACATGTAGAAAGGATGGAACGAAATAGAATGATTTTGAGTGTGTATAAATCTGCAGTGGAGGGAAGGCGGGGTAGGGGTCGCCCTAGGAAAGGTTGGAGGGAGGGGGTAAAGGTGGTTTTGTGAGCGAGAGGCTTGGACTTCCAGCAAGCATGCGTGAGTGTGTTAGATAGGAGCGAATGGAGACAATTGGTTTTAAGGACTTGACGTGCTGTTGGAGTGTGAGCAAGGTAACATTTATGAAGGGATTCGGGGAAATCGGCAGGCCAGACTTGATTCCTGTAGATGGTAAGTACAGTGCCGGCATTCTGAAGGAGGGGTGTTAATGTTGCAGTTGTATAACTAGTGTAAGTGCGCCTCTGGAAAGACAGTGATGGAGTGAATGATGGTAAAAGTTTTTCTTTTTCGAGCCACCCTGCCTTGGTGGGAAACGACCCATGTGTTAATAAAATAAAATAAAAATTAATAATAATAATCAACTGTTCATTCATCTGGCTGAATGGTGAGCAGCTGATGCACTGTTTTTTTCCCTTGATGTTTTAACTTAGAGAATGTACATTTACACATTTGATTTTGTCTTGAAACAAACGTTGAGCTAGTCCAAAGACAGCCAAGGAGTGACAGCTTCGCGTCGATTCCCTTCACCGACACCCTTCACCGTCACCGACACCCGTCGCCGACACCCGTCACCGACACCCGTCACCGTCACCTATCATTATTGTTAGTTCAGACGTGACCTGCGGCCCCGGCTGGAGCCTGGAAGTAAGAAATCGGCTTCAGAACGATGACGCTACTCGCCAGCTTCTCTTTCCCTGCTCCACCATATACCACTTCCACCAGCACGTTACCTTGTTACCTAGAGTTTACCTGGAGTCACTTCCGGAGGTCACCGTCTCCCCGGCTCGTCCAATACCAGGCCTCCTGGTTGCTGGCCTGATCGATCAAGCCGTTATCGTTACCCACAGTCTTAAGTATGCACCACGCCCCGGCTGGTCAGAAGCTGTTTTAAGGAATCTGTCGAGTTCCCTGTTGAAGACACTTAGAGATTTGTTGGTAATCTCCCTTATATATGAAGGGATGGTGTTAAAGAGTCGTGGTCCCTTAACACTTACTGAGTTCTCTCTCATGGTACACATTGCCCTTCTGTTTTTCATTGGAGGTATCTTGCAATGTCTGCCAAGCCTCTTGTGCTCATTTGTAATTATTTTGGTGTGCAGGTTTGGGACCAATCTCTCCAGTAATTTCCAGGCGTAGATTATATATTTTCTTCGCGTACGTTCTAAGGAGTATAGTTCGATGAACTTCAAGTGCTCTCAGTAAGTTAAGTGCATGATTGAGTTTTTGCGTGTTGTGAAGGTTCTCTGCACATTCTCCAGCTGGGGAATTTCGTTTGCCTTGAAGGGTGACCGTTAGTATTATATAGCAGTATTCGAATCTAGAAAGAACGAGTGACCTGAAGAGTACCATTATTAGCATGGCATCTTTTGTTCTGAACGTTCTAGTTATATAACCTGTCATTTTCTTTCATTTTTCTTTGACTTACGTTCTGTTGAGTACTATGAATTTGTATCGTACCCCTATCTTGTTTTTATTCCCTCAGTTCTTTCGTGGAATAGTAACTGAATTTTATCCTCAGTGAACACCACACTGTTGTCGGTGGCCCACTGGAAGACCTGGTTTATATCATCTTGGAAGCTCCCTGTGTCTTCTATGGATGCCACTTTCATACAAATTCTAGCATCGTCTTCAATGTATGATACAGTGCTACGATTTATATCACTGTCCTCCAAGACAGTACCGTGTCTTGGAGGACAGAGCTCTTCATTGTAGCAGCTCTTGATTTCATTATGTTTACTATTACTTTTTTGTGTTCTGATTGTTAGGATGTTAAATATAAATCTGCTACCTTCTTTGTTATTCTTTTTGCACGTTTTTTGTTTGTAGATACACATAAAAAACGTGTTCGCACTTGTCCAAGACTTTTGCAAAGTCAACGTATACTTTTTCCGCATTTTGTTTGTCTTCAAATGCACTTAAGACCATGTCGTAATAAGAACATAAGAACATAAGAAAGAAGGAACACTGCAGCATACCTACTGGCCCATGCGAGGCAGGTCCAATTCTCCCACCGGCTTAAGCCAATGCCTTGACCTATTGAGAACAGTCACATTCACTTATGGGAGGAGCACGGCATCCGACCCAGTAGCACAAGCTAGTCAGGTCCAACTTACACCCACTCATGTGTTTATCCAACCTATTTTTAAAACTACACAACGTCTTCACTTCTATGACGGTACTCGAGAGTTTGCTCTACTCATCCACAACTCTATTACCAAACCAGTGCTTTCCTATATCCTTCCTGAATCTGAATTTTTCCAATTTAAAACCATTGCTGCGAGTCCTCTTTATGCTAGATATTTTCAGCACTCTATTTACATCCCCTTTATTTATTCCTGTTTTCCACTTATACACCTCAATCATATCCCCCATAATTCTACGCCTTTCTAAAGAGTGCAGATTCAGGGCCCTCAGTCTATCCTCATAGGGAAGATTTCTGATACATGGGATCAACTTTGTCATCCTCCTTTGTACGTTTTCCAGTGCATTTATATCCATTCTGTAATACGGTGACCAAAACTGTGCAGCATAATCTAAATGAAGCCTAACCAAGGATGTATAGAGTTGAAGAACAACCTGACGACTTCTATTATTTATACTTCTTGATATGAAACCAAGAATTCTGTTAGCTTTATTGCGAACACTTATGCACTGTTGTCTTGGTTTCAGATTACTGCTAACCAGAACTCCTAAATCCTTTTCACAATCCGTATTGTTAAGTTCTACAGTATTTAGTTTATATGTGGCATGGTTATTTTCCTGTCCAACATTTAGAACTTTGCATTTGTCTAAATTAAACTACATCTGCTACTTCTCCGACCACTGCATCAATCTATTCAAATCATCCTGGAGTGCTCTAATGTCCTCATTAGATGAATTGGACGGCCTATTTTGGTGTCATCAGAAAATTTGCTTATGTCGCTATTTATTGCGAAAAGCAAGAGCGACCTTTTCTGATCTGTTGACCTGGGTTTAGAAAAGCTGCTACCATTCCCAGTGACTGTCAGTATCTTGCTTCTTAAAACACTTTGAAAGATCTTTATAATGTGGAATGTTAGGGCTATTGTACTATAGTTTTTTTTATTTCTTTTCTGCCACCTTCGTGGAATGGAACAATATCAGTGATTTTTGATGACAAGGATGATTCCCGTGTCTGAGCTTCTTCTCCACAGAATATTTAAGGCACTTGATAAGGGCTTCTTGCAGTTCTTGAAGAATATTAAGTTCCATGAATCTGGGTCTGGGGCAGAGTACATGGTCCTACAATCACTAGCTTATATTAGAGATGAGGGAGATGTCTGCAGCATTTTCTCTCATTCATGAAGAATTCATTTGGGTCGTTGATCTAAATGCAGATTAACGACTCACTGAACACAGAGTCGTACTGGTACTCAAGATATTTCACCAATTTCTTTGCTGTTGGTGTATGTCCCATTGCCATTTATCAAAGGCCGGATCCTAGATGTTCTTTTTGACCTGGATTTTTCAAGTGAAAAGAAGTATTTTGGATTTCTCCCAATTTCACTTAAGGCTTTAAGCTCCAACTGTCTCCCTGGACTCTGTATAATGTATTGAATCAGATAAACTTTTCTAATGCTTTAGACACAGATACTTTTTATTCTTCAGAGAGTCCGTACAGCACTGTACATCACTGAACCAAGACTATACGTCACTGGACCAGGACTGCACGTCACTGGACCAAGACTGTACGTCACTGGACCAACACTGTACGTCGCTGGACCAACACTGTACATCACTGGACCAACACTGTACATCACTGGACCAACACTGTACATCACTGGACCAACACTGTACATCACTGGACCAACACTGTACATCACTGGACCAACACTGTACATCACTGGACCAACACTGTACATCACTGGACGAACACTATACATTACTGGACCAACACTGTACATCACTGGACCAACACTGTACATCACTGGACCAACACTGTACATCACTGGACCAACACTGTACATCACTGGACCAACACTGTACATCACTTTACCAACACTGTACATCACTAGACCAACACTGTACATCACTGGACCAACACTGTACATCACTGGACCAACACTGTACATCACTGGACGAACACTATACATTACTGGACCAACACTGTACATCACTGGACCAACACTGTACATCACTGGACGAACACTATACATTACTGGACCAACACTGTACATCACTGGACCAACACTGTACATCACTAGACCAACACTGTACATCACTGGACCAACACTGTATATCACTTTACCAACACTGTACATCACTGGACCAACACTGTACATCACTTTACCAACACTGTACATCACTAGACCAACACTGTACATCACTGGACCAACACTGTACATCACTGGACGAGCACTGTACGTCACTGGACCAACACTGTACATCACTGGACCAACAGTGTACATCACTGGACCAGCACTGTACATCATTGGACCAACACTGTACATCACTGGACCAACACTGTACATCACTGGACCAACACTGTACGTCACTGGACCAACACTGTACATCACTGGACCAACACTGTACATCACTGGACCAACACTGTACATCACTGGACCAACACTGTACATCACTGGACCAACACTGTACATCACTGGACCAACAGTGTACATCACTGGACCAACACTGTACATCACTGGACCAACACTGTACATCACTGGACCAACACTGTACATCACTGGACCAACACTGTACATCACTGGACCAACACTGTACATCACTGCACCAACACTGTACATCACTGGACCAACACTGTACATAACTGGACCAACACTGTACGTCACTGGACCAACACTGTACATCACTGGACCAACACTGTACATCACTGGACCAACACTGTACATCACTGGACCAACACTGTACAACACTGGACCAACACTGTACATCACTGGACCAAAACTGTACATCACTGGACCAACAGTGTACATCACTGGACCAACACTGTACATCACTGGACCAACACTGTACATCACTGGACCAACACTGTACATCACTGGACCAACACTGTACATCACTGGACCAACACTGTACATCACTGGACCAACACTGTACATCACTGGACCAACACTGTACATCACTTGACCAACAGTGTACATCACTGGACCAACACTGTACATCACTGGACCAACTCTGTACATCACTGGACCAACACTGTACATCGCTGGACCAACACTGTATGCCACTGGACCAACACTGTACATCGCTGGACCAACACTGTACGTCACTAGACCAACATTGTACATCACTGGACCAACACTGTACAACACCAAATCAACACTGGACCAATAATATACAGTACTGGTCCAACACTGTAGAGTACTGGACCAACACTGTACAGCACTGGACTAACGATGTACAGTACTGGACCAAAACTGTACAGCTCTCGACCAACACTGTATGGCACTGGACCAACAATATACAGTAGTGGACCAATACTGTACAGCACTGGACCAATACTATACAACACTGGACCAACACTGTATGGCACTGGACCAATACTGCACAGTACTAGACCAACACTGTACAGCACTGGACCAACACTATACAGCACTGGACGAACACTGTACGGCACTGGACCAATACTGCACAGTACTGGACCAACACTATACAACACTGGACCAACACTGTGCGGCACTGGGCTAATACTGCAAAGTACTGGACCAACACTGTACAGCACTAGACCAACACTGTACAGCACTGGACCAACACTATACAGCACTGGATGAACACTGTACGGCACTGGACCAATACTGTACAGTACTGGACCAACACTTCACAGCACTGGACCAACACTATACAGCACTGGACCAACACTGTACAGCACTGGACTAACACTGTACAGTACTGGACCTACACTGTACAGTACTGGACCTACACTGTACAGTACTGGACCTACACTGTACAGTACTGGACCTACACTGTACAATACTGGACCTACACTGTACAGTACTGGACCTACACTGTACAGTACTGGACCTACACTGTACAGTACTGGACCTACACTGTACAGTACTGGACCAATACTGCACAGTACTGGACCTACACTGTACAGTACTGAACCAATACTGTACAGCACTGGAGTAACACTGTACAGTACCGGACCAACATGGTACAGCACTGGACCAACACTATACAGCACTGGACGAACACTGTACGGCACTAGACCAATACTGTACAGTACTGAACCAACACTGTACAGCACTGAACCAACACTGTACAGCACTGGACCTACACTGTACAGTACTGAACCAACACTGTACATCACTGGAGTAACACTGTACAGTACCGGACCAACATGGTACAGCACTGGACCAACACTGTACAGCACTGGACCAACACTGTACAGTACCGGACCAACATGGTACAGCACTGGACCAACACTGTACAGTAGTGGACCAATACTGTAATGTACTGGACCAACACCAGTATAAAGTTCGTCTCAGCTCATTAGTACTGATGTCACCGTTTTTCCAAATATTACTTAAAATATTACCTTAGTTACCATTACTGAAAATGTAATATTAAAACTAATTACATAAATGAAGTAATTAACAGACCTTCAATATCAGCTGTATTTTATTGTATATTATAGTACGCTAATATATTATAGGTATATTACACTCATAGCCGTTTTATATATTATAATTATCGTTATTATTATAATTACTATTATTATTATTATTATTATTATTATTATTATTATTATTATTATTATTATTATTGTTATTATCATTATTGTTATTATTATTATTATTTATTTTATTATTATTATTATAAATATGTTTGTTATCACTAGAGCAGCTCTCATAAACAATGATGTGTATTATCAGCAGAGTTGCTCTTATAAACATTGATGTTTGTTAACATGAGAGTCTGGGGGGTCCATTATAACAGTTATACCAGCTCTTTATCATAGATCATTTGTCCGTAAAACGGATTCACTTCTTAACTTTCTCTAATTAATTATTTACGTTAAACTCTTCAATTTAATGTTTATCATCGTAATATTGATCACCATGCAATATTTAAAGAGTTTATATATATATATATATATATATATATATATATATATATATATATATATATATATATATATATATATATATACATATATATATATATATATATATATATATATATATATATATATATATATATATATATATATATATATGTATATATATATATATATAATATATATATATATATATATATACATATATATATATATACATATATATATATATATACATATATATATATATATACATATATATATATATATATATATACATATATATATATATACATATATATATATATATATATGTATATATATATATATGTATATATATATATATATATATATATATATATATATACACATATATATATATATGTATATATATATATATATATATATATATATAAATATATATATATATAAATATATATATATATATCTATATATATATATATATATATATATATATACATATATATATATATACATATATATATATATATATATGTATATATATATATATGTATATATATATATATACTATATATATACATATATATATATATATATATGTATATATATATATATGTATATATATATATATATATATATATATATATATATATATATATATATATATATATATATATATATATATATATATTTATATATATATATATATATACATATATATATATATATATATATATATATATATATATATATATATATATATATATATATATATATATATATATATATATATATATATATATATATATATATATATATATATATATATATATATATATATATATATATATATATATATATATATATACATATATATATATATATATATATATATATATACATATATATATATATATACATATATATATATATATATGTATATATATATATATATGTATATATATATATATATATATATATATATATATATATATATATATGTATATATATATATATATATATATATATATATATATATATATATATATATATATATATATATATATATATATATATATATATATATATGTATATATATATAGGTTAGAGTATGTGGGAGACAGTAAAAGTAGGCCTTAGACAAGGATGTGTGATGTCACCGTGGTTGTTCAATATATTTATAGATGGGGTTGTAAGAGAAGTAAATGCGAGGGTCTTGGCAAGAGGCGTGGAGTTAAAAGATAAAGAATCACACATAAAGTGGGAGTTGTCACAGTTGCTCTTTGCTGATGACACTGTGCTTTTCGGAGATTCTGAAGAGAAGTTGCAGAGGTTGGTGGATGAATTTGGTAGGGTATGTAAAAGAAGAAAATTAAAAGTGAATATAGGAAAGAGTAAGGTTATGAGGATAACAAAAACATTAGGTTGCGAAAAACTGGATATCAGATTGGAGGGAGAGAGTATGGAGGAGGTGAATGTATTCAGATATTTAGAAGTGGACGTGTCAGCAGATGGGTCTATGAAGAATGAGGTGAATCATAGAACTGACGAGGAGAAAAAGGGTGAATGGTGCTCTTAGGAGTCAGTGGAGACAAAGAACTTTGTCCGTGGAAGCAAAAAGGGGAATGCATGAGAGTATAGTTGTGCCAACACTTGTATGAGTGTGAAGCATGGGTGATGAATGTTGCAACGAGGAGAAGGCTGGAGGCAGTGGAGATGTCATGTCTGAGGGCAATGTGTGGTGTGAATATAATGCAGAGAATTCCTAGTTCGGAAAGTAGGAGGAGGTTTGGGATTACCAAAACTATTATCCAGAGGGCTGAGGAGGGGTTGTTGAGGTGGTTCGGACATGTAGAGAGAATGGAACAAAACAGAATGACTTCGAGAGTGTATAAATCTGTAGTGGAGGGAAGACAGGGTAGGGGTCGGCCAATGAAGGGTTGGAGGGAGGGGGTAAAGGAGGTTTTGTGTGCGAGGGGCTTGGACTTCCAGGAAGCGTGCATGAGCGTATTTGATAGGAGTGAATATAGGCAAATGGTTTTTAATACTTGACGTGCTGTTGGAGTGTGAGCAAAGTAACATTTATGAAGGGATTCAGGGAAACCGGCAGGCCGGTTGCAGTTTTATAACTGTAGTGTAAAGCACCCCTCCGGCAGGACAGTGATGGAGTGAATGATGATGAAAGTTTTTCTTTTACGGGCCACCCTGCCTTGGTGGGAATCGGTCGATGTGATAATATATATATATATATATATATATATATATATATATATATATATATATATATATATATATATATATATATATATATATATATATATATATATTATTGTAACCAAGAACGAGTGGTATTGATCAATAACAACACTGCAGTAGCCAAGGATTCGAACCCATGTTGTACTGGCCTGCCTCATGGTAAGCGAGAACCACAGGACCATCCAACCCTACAAGAATGGTGCAGCCAGCACACAGCTAGCTGTTGGGCCACCATCCGAGGGCATACGGAGGTGTGGGAGCATCTAAGCTAATTTCATTCTTATCCCTGTTCGGTGTACTAGCCTCACGAGCAGTATTTATATATTATTGTAACCACGAACAATAACAACACTGCCAAGGATTCGAACCCATATTGTAAGGTTGGGTGGTCCTGTGGTTTAAAGCGTCATGTGGTTCTCGCTTACCATGAGACAGGCCAGTACAACATGGGTTCGAATCCTTGGCTAGTGCAGTGTTGTTATTGAATATATATATATATATATATATATATATATATATATATATATATATATATATATATATATATATATATATATATATATATATATATATATATATATATATGTATATACACAAAATTGTACAACTGTTGAATTCAACAATGCGGTTAATGAGACTAAAGGTAAACACTACCTTGGCTGCAACAACAATCAAAACCCTGATGAGGACGTCATCACGATGGTCCTCCCTCACCTGCTGGTTTTTGGTGACACAAGGCGAAATTTCGCATGACCAGAAACTGGCTAATGTTAGTCCAATAGGCCTTTCACGTATCCATATGGTGTTCCATTACCGTTCTCAGGATGGATGAGATATGCACAATACACCAGCCGCTTCGGCGAGAAATTTTAAAAATTTAATCTATTAAAAAGAGAGATAGGTCAAATCCCTCTATTATTTTCCCGTGACTTTGATAACAGTTGTTGGTTAACTGATGAAAACTTTAATTAAGAATATTATCGTTAAATTTCTTAAAGTTAATAACCAATTAACTAATTAGCAGAATTTGTTTGACAAGAAAAGATCCTGCCTAACAAATTTACCGAGGTTTTTGGACAATAGTTACAGTAATTGGGTTAACAATGTCATCTCAGATGTTTATCTGGTCTTCGAGAAAGAATTCAACAAGGTACCAGACCTAAGATTAAGTAAAGTCTCTTAGTATAGGTGAGACTCTTCAAGACTATCAGTGACTGACTCACTGAGAGAAAGTTGTCAAGTAGTTTAAAAATTATGAGAGATGACGCCATTAGTGCCGCTTTGAGACCATTCCTTGGCACTGTTTTATTTTTAATTAATATAATTGATTTAGAAATGGGACTTACATCCAAAATGCCATAATTAGCTGTTGACAGGTATTACAACCCAGGAGTCCAAATACACTATGTACACTATATACACTATATACACTATGTACAGCGATAGGTATTAGTGCACTCCACGGTAAGCAAGGCAGAATAGAAGCCACAAGAGAGCAGACCGTGCTTCAGCCAGCTCTAGAATGGGAATGACAAGGGCAGACAGGAGAGTGGTACCCACATAACCTCTACAATTGCCAAAACCATCTTCTTATTGGCTGGAACCTGGTTACTAGTTGAACGACGGGGCCCCATCGTCAACCCTCAGTCACCTGGTTCGCTGGTTGGGGGAGATAGCCTTTCAATGAGGGTGTGTACATGCGCCGAATAAAGGTTACGTACTCTTTGCATGCCACAACCGGAAATTAGGGAATGATCAGCATCCGTGAGAGTAAGTCACGTATATATTCCGAGTGATCTAGAAAGGCTGTCGCTGTCATTACAAAAGAGAAAGGGAAGTTCAATGTGAACTTTTGCACTTTGAACTGTGTGAACTCTGGACTCTCAGAGACAAGTCATAAACAATGACCTCGAACTATGCAATATCAAACGCCACCCTTATTAAGCTGTCCACTTCTGGCTAATTATTTATATAAAAAATCATGGAAAAAAGTGAGATGTTGAAAAGCAGAGCAGCAAAACTCTTGTCATCATAAACTAAAACGAAACGAAGAAAGAAATCGCTGCCCGTGTCCTCATTCAGAACCCGAATTCTACGATGACTTCAGACAAACTTTGAAGAAGTTACTCAACAAATCGGATATTCTGAAGCATGAAGATTTTACCCAGTATACAGTTGGGTCTCCTTTCTAAACATTCCACGAGATTCTATTGTTTTGTAAGAGTCTGGTGCCTGGGGGACCATTAGTCATCTTCCACTCTTGAAGCTGTTGTTTGATATCTAGTGAGCTGCTTTTATGAACACTGAAGTTTGTTATTTTGTGAGCTGCTTTTGTAAACTCTGTTGTTTGATATCATCTGAGCTGTTTTCATGAACACTGATGTTTGACATCTAGAAAGCAGCTCTCATGAACACTGAACTTTGATATCTATAGAACTGTTCTCATGAACACTAATGTTTGACATCTACAGACCTCCTCTCATAAACACTGATGTTTAACATCTAGAGAGTATGAAAATATTTTTGATGTGGAATGAGAGATAAATACACAAAACAATGGTATGAAACTCTACGGCGAGTGGTTTAAACCGAGGTTAGAGGTAGATTTTTTTTTTCAAATACCTGGAGAACAGGAATAGTCTTACCCTCGATTTATTACTGCTAAATCAATTAAGTTTTCAAGAATCAGACAAACAGATTCTTTCCAATTATAGGATTCATCTAGTCACAGGCCACTCCAGGCTGTGGCCAGTGGCACACTGGCTAGAGTGCCAGAACTACAAAGTATCCAGTTGGCCACGGTACAATTGGAGTGTTGTAATTATGTAGAATTATTAGTACGCACATCACTGTTGCTGGCAGTAGGGTAGTATATGTATTTATTGTAGTACAAGAACAATTACAGTCGTACTAGAACAATTACAGTAGAGGTAACTATAGCCCCTGCCTTCACTCCACTTCTATTATTCCTATCAAATATTCAGACCTGTTTTTCGAATATAGCATAAGTGTTCCTCCTCTCTGCAGAAAACCTCAGTCTAGACTGCAAAATTTTTCTCTCTCTGTCTTTTCCATGTGTAAATAAGATGTACAATGCGAGTTATGTCATTTCGATGTGAAGACGTTTCGTGCACCGAAACTTCTTCACAATAAAATGCCGTAACTTGCATCAAGTGTTTTATTTACATTCTGACGGTAAAATCAACAATTGTTGTACCTGTCTTTCGCATGACTTCAAGTGTTATGAAAAAAATGCTTATTTTGGTACATATTACGACCTACCCACCATATTACTATAACCTCCTACGCTTATCTTCCTAAAAATGGGTAGTGAGGATTTACCACACAAGGATTTTAGAGGTCCAAATTATAATATATATCCTTTTTCTAAATCCTAAGAAGTACCAATGATGAGATTTTAAAATTTCCCAACTGTTCGGCATAGTTTAACTTTATGCAAAAACAATATTTCGTATGAGGGTTGAGTGTTAAAGAGGGACAGAATAGGAAGGATAGGTGAGAGGAGCGTCAGGTGGAGGAGAGGAAGAGCCAGAGCTTAACCCAGCTGCTGGGGAATTTAACTGTATTTATATCGGGGTGAAGGTTAGGGACCGGTGGAAATAGACAATATGGGATTTTTTGGAAGGCTCGAGATTGTGGACTCGGTGAAGGTCGAGAGGGAAGCCGGGTGACCAAATTGTAAGAGACCCGGGCCGGGATCCATGCCGGTGAATCACCAAGAACCCAGGTCCAGAGGGTTTGGAATATATTTGAAAGTGGTAGTGTAGGGGAGATTGTAATACTGGAGTGGTGGTCACTATAGGGATGAAGTAAATGATTGTTAAAGGTCGAAGATGTGGTAATTGTTGGGATGGAGCAATGATTATTGTAGTGGTGGTTAAGATCGTGTGGTTACTGGGAGAGGTTGTTTGGTTCCTTTGGGAGATTGTGTAATTGATTGGGAAGTTTGTGGGGATGGTTGGGGAGATTGTGGGAGATTGTAGGGTTGGCGAGGTTAGTTGGGGAGGTGACGGAGACGGTTGGGGAGGTTGTAGTGGCAGTCGGGTGGACCTACATATAAGAGTCCGTCGAGTTTGGTGAAGATCTTATTAAGATAGTGTTGCCTCCGTCGATACCTCCCCCTCCCCCTACCCATCCCTCCATCCCTACCCCTCCCTCTCCTTCACCCCTCCCTCTTTTCCACCCCTCCCTCCCTTCCACCCTTCCCTCACCACCACCCCTCCCTTCCTACCACCCCTCCTACCCCAAAACCCCTCCCTCCCCACCACCCCGTCCTTTCATCCATTGGTGTTACCTAAGATAATGTTTTATTTCCTTATTTAAACTTTATATTGGCTACATTATTAAGTGTCTGTGAAGGATGGACTTAAAGTGGTTGCCAGATTTTTTTCCTCCAAATTTTCATTTTTTTTTCGTTCACCACACAATGTTTCAAATTTTCAATGGTGGTGTACGGTAACTAGGACAAAATTCATGCAACTGTTAGCATGCGCAGGTGTTCTATGATAAGAGTTGTTCAACCCATTCCAAGATTTTTAGAATAGGTCCAATAACTTTCGAAAGCCTCTTCTGCTTGGCTTCAAAAGCTCATGAAAGGTGTCTCCCACTTGGACGAGAGCGGAGACTGAAACTGAAGTGTGTAGATGCAAGTCTTCCAAATTTATCTCAACATGATTGTTTTCTATTATATTTTCACATTAAACCTATTTTGATCAGCTTCAGTCTTCAGGGTTTGATGCATCTTATGGGGAGAACTACGTCTTCCGATCGGCGTCAAACTTCTGGCGCTGACGTGTGTTCTTCAACCTAAGATTCGCCTTCCAATTAGTCTACATAATTCCCAAAATATTAATTGTGATGATCCACATTAGTTGAGACTGAGTAGCGCAACTCTGACACTTTGCTAACATTAGTAGAAAAATTGGAATTTTTAAATTAGGAGCAATGACTACAGCATGCCTTTTCTGATAAGCTTGAAACTTTCAGTATTTGTGGGCTTTTTTAAAACAAAGTTGGACATTCACTTTGAACTGTGTAAATTTTAGTTCCCCATTTTTAAGAAATAAATAAGTTCCTTTGTAATATCTAGAGAATATATCATCTGATCGGTGTTAAACCCTAAATGCTGATGGATGTTAAATGGAAATACGTTCGTCTTGAAACTGCGTTGTGTAGGCGCCAATTTACCGCTTTTATTGAAGAAATTATATAAAATTACAGCTTTTTAGGTGAATTAAATAAAAAAATAAAATTTTTAAAAAGAAAGTCAGAAATCTTGAAAACTCTCTCTCTTTCTCTCTCTCTCTCTCTCTCTCTCTCTCTCTCTCTCTCTCTTTTTTTTTTAAATTTCACGAGTTTACGGAGCCCATAATGTTATATTTTTGAGGGATTTTATTTCAGCGCTGTACATTCTTATGCACTGTGTTCCTGTCTTCCATTAACTTCCTCCAAGACCTTCGTTAATAACTTCAGAACGCTTTATCCGATCGACTTCAAATTTTTAAACCTGGCATCAAAAAAAAATCGTAGACCATTCCTGGCTTTGGTTTCCAAACGATAACTTCAGAAATGTTCTTATGATAGACTTCAATATCAACCTTGAAACACTGTATTTCCTAGTTAAAAGAAAGTTGGTATTGTTAATGGAATGTTTAGGTGCAAATTTCTCGATTTACAAACTTTGTTAATAAACCAGTAATTGTTGGATATATTACGTATTTATACCTGCGTCATGGCAATGAATTTCACATTAGGAAAAACAACAACAAATTCGTATATAATATTTTACCAAAAAAGCTGAACCTGAACACTAAATACCCCTCAAAATAAACCCAGTAGAGTTAAAACGTTAAACTTAAATACTTAAGTATGGTTTAATCCACAATGGGATATATGTTTTTACATGAAGAACTATATAGTGTTTGTTAGTGAACAAAACACAGTGCTCTCTCTCGCCTCGGAATTACTAAAACAGTTTGTTTATTTACAGTTTGCAATGATTGAGTAAATGTTTTTTTTTTAGACTATGTAAGTTGTGGAGGAACATGTATGGTATATAGGTAGTATCTGAGAATGTAGGATCTAATTATCCACGAGACTCCCTGAATATCCTGTCGAATATGATGCAACTTTGTGAAACAGTAGTCAGTACCTGGACCAACGGTAGAAAATATGGAACAACAATAACCACCATCAAACACCTTACTACTACTACTACTACTACTACACCTACTACTACTACTACTACACCTACTACTACTACTACACCTACTACTACTTCTACTCCTTCTACTACTACTCCTACTCCTTCTACTACTACTTCTACTACTATTACTACTTCTACTCCTACTATTACTACTACTATTACTATTACTGTTACTATTATTATTATTATATTACTGCTATTACTACTAACATTACTACAACTGCTACACATTCTCACATTTTTAATCGAGGAACATTGAAGGAGCGACACAGATACAATCAATACAGTATAGTAAAGACTTAAATTATAGACCATTATAATATATACACTACAACTACATTAGGATAACATGTACATCACCACTATATCAGGATAACGTAAACGATACCATGTCTTTTAAGATATCTTCTTGATACTGAAACCCCTTAAGGGAGGCTCTTTGATGCTGGTGAGGGGCTCTTGATCTAGGGAATTGGATCTGTGCTCCGGTTCCCTGAATCGAATCTGAATACCTTCCATCCCCCCGGATGCACTGTATAATCCTGCGGGTTTAGCGCTCCCCCATGATTATTATAATAATAATAATAATAATAATAATAATAATAATAATAATAATAATAATAATAATAATAATAATAATAATAATTGACACTGAAACATGGGATGTAAAGTCCGCAGAGTTTCGACACAACTATTGAGTCCATTCACTTAGTCTTGATGCCGATGAGAGGGCTCTTAATCATAGGAACCGGAGTTATCCTTCCCTTCGTTATGAATGTGATTGTTATATATGTGTGGTGGTGGTAGAACTGGTTTTTATGGTTGTTGTGATGATAGTTGTGGTTGAGATAGTTGTGGTGATAGTTGTGGTTGAGATAGTTGTGGTTGAGATAGTTGTGGTGATAGTTGTGGTTGAGATAGTTGTGGTTGAGATAGTTGTGGTGATAGTTGTGGTTGAGATAGTTGTGGTTGAGATAGTTGTGGTGATAGCTGTGGTTGAGATAGTTGTGGTGATAGTTGTGGTTGAGATAGTTGTGGTTGAGATAGTTGTGGTGATAGTTGTGGATGAGATAGTTGTTGTGATGATAGTTGGGATTGAGATAGTTGTTGTGATAATAGCTGTGGTTGAGATAGTTATTGTGTTGATAGTTGTGGTTGAGATAATTCTTGTGGTGATAGTTGTGGTTGAAATAGTTCTTGTGGCGATAGTTGTGGTTGAGATAGTGGTTGTGATGATAGTTGTAGTTGAGATAGTTCTTGTGGTGATAGTTGTGGTTGAGATAGTGGTTGTGATGATAGTTGTAGTTGAGATAGTTCTTGTGGTGATAGTTGTGGTTGAGATAGTAGTTGTGATGATAGTTGTAGTTGAGATAGTTCTTGTGGTGATAGTTGTGGTTGAGATAGTGGTTGTGATGATAGTTGTAGTTGAGATAGTTCTTGTGGTGATAGTTGTGGTTGAGATAGTTCTTGTGGTGATAGTTGTGGTTGAGATAGTTCTTGGAGTGATAGTTGTTGTTGAGATAGCTGTTGTGATGATAGTTGTGGTGGTGGTAGTTGTGGTGGTATTAGTAGCGGAGGTAATTGTGAAAGTGGTAGTTGTGGTGGTGGTGGTGGTGGTGGTGGTGGTAACTGTGGTGTGGGTAATTGTGGTAGCTGTGCATGTGATAGTGCTAGTTATGGTAGCTGTCGTAGGGGTTGTTAGAGTGGAGGAAGTTGTGGTAGGGGTGGTTATGTTGGGGTAATTATGATGCTGTTAGTTATGGTAGTATTAAGTATAGAAGCTGTGGTAGTGGTAGATGTGGTGGTGGTAGTTATATTAGACGTGGTAGTGGTATTTGTGTTGGTAGTAGTTGTGGTGGTGGTAGTTATGATAGCAGTAGACGTAGTAGATGTGGAGATGGTAGTTGTAGTTATGGTAGTGGAAGATGTGATAGTTGTGATGTGGTAGTTGTTGTGGTGGCATCTACAGTGGTAGTACTTTTGCCAGTGTAGTAGTAGTGGTGAGTGTTATGCTGGTGGAAGCTATGGTGATGCTAGTGGCGCCGGTATTTGTGGTGGTAGTAGTTTTGGTGGTAGTCGAATTGTGGCGGTGGTAATTGTAGTAGGAATATTTGTTGCGGGATAGATGTGGTGGTAATAGATGTATTATTGGTAGTTGTGGTGGTGGTAGTTGTTTTCGTGGTAGTGGAGGAGATGGTAGTGGTGGTAGTGGAGTAGGTAGTTTTGGTGGTAGTGGTGGTAGTAGTGTTAGTGGTGGCGGTAGAAGTTATGGTGGTGGTGGTAGTGATGGTGGTAGTGGTGGCGGTGGTGGTAGTGGTGGTGGTAGTGGTGGTAGTAGTGGTAGTAATAGTAGTAGTATTGGTGGTGGTTTTAGTATGACTGGTGGTGGCAGTGGTGGTGGTGGTAGTGGAGGTGGTGGTAATGGTGGTGGTGGCAGTGGTGGTAGTGGTGGAGGTAGTTTTGGTGGTAGTGGTGGTGGTAGCAGTGGTGGTGGTAGTGGTGGTGGTAGTGGTGGTGGTAGTGGTGGTGGTAGTGGTGGTGGTAGTGGTGGTAGTAATAGTGGTGGTAGTGGTGGTGGTAGTGGTGGTGGTAGTGGTGGTAGTAGTAGTGGTGGTGGTAGTAGTGGCAATAGTGGTAGTGGTGGTGGTGGTAGTGGTGGTTGTGGGACTGGTAACTCAACTGTCACATCCACTTGTGGAACAGCAAAACCAATTACCACAGTGACAAACAAACACACACAAGCTGACACCAGCATGATGGTGCTGAGGCCACGGTGCTGTGTGTGAGAGAGAGAGAGAGAGAGAGAGAGAGAGAGAGAGAGAGAGAGAGAGAGAGAGAGAGAGAGAGAGAGAGAATACACACAGATAGGAGAGAGTGAACCTAGTAGTTACCAGTAAAGAGGAGGGGCCAGGAGCTACGACTTGACCCCTGCAACCTGATGTAGATGAGCGCACACATAAGCGTGCACACAGTCTCTCTCTCTCTCTGTTTTTTACACAGGGTTTGATAAGATTTAGGTTGTTCCTGTACTTGACCACTTTAACATTAGCTAAAGAGGTATTTCCAAACATCCCTTTAACTCATCTGTGTTTTAAACTTCCGGTTGTGTCCACATGTACCCATGACCCACCTCTCTTTGTTCTCACTTTATCTTTTACTAAAAATCTTTTCCAATACTTTGGACACTGTTCGTGTCAGTGATACTGGATTGAAATTCATTGCTTCCTGTCTGTGCCTCTGCTGTCGGGATGACGTTTGTTGTTCACCTGTTCGTTACGAGTCCCATTTCTGCGGACCTATTTCTATATTATTGTTTTAGGTACACATAGTTCTTTCACTTCTATAAGTATCCCTGGAAATACGTCGTCTGATTTCAAAACTTCTGATATGTATAAATCTTGTAGTAGTTTCATTAATTCCTCCTATGATAAGTTAATGCTACTTTTATAGACTGATCAGACATTTCAGCCCTGTATTCTGGCACCATCCCTGTGTTCTCAGCGAATGCCTACTTAAATCTTTTACTTAATTTCTCTCACATTTCTCTATCGTCTTCTTTGAACACCTGGCCTTCCCTCTTCAGTCTAATTACTTGGTCTTTACAATCATCTTTCTTATGTCTGTATAGTAGTTTCATTTTCAATTTGTCGTTTCCTGCTCAGTCTCAAACTGAAGTTCTGCTTCTCTTTTTTACTCTTGCATAACCATTCCTCGCTGTTCTGCTTGCCTTCCTGTGTTCCATACTTTTTTTTCATGCTCTTCTGCACCTTCCTTAGGCTTCTCTGTGTTTTGACTTCTGACACTTCCTGGTAGGTGTGAATCTTGCTGTTACCTCCAGACACTTTATGGAAAGCTCTTCCATCATCTCGTGGGTTGTTCAGTCAATTTTTTGTTCCACGGGATTACATTTAGACTTCTCATCGTTTCATAGTCCTCTCTTCTGTAATCTGGTATATTACTTGTACCTCCTTCTCCTCTCTCCACTCCCATAAAGTACATAAAGTTGAGCACTATGTGGTCACTTGTTCTTAGTGGTAGACCAAATCTAATCTCATCTATGTCAGATGCACTTAAGGTGAAAACAAGGTGAAGTTGATCTGGTTCGTCCTTTGCCCTCTTGTGGCTTCTTTGGCATATTGAGCCATGAAAATTTTCATTTCTGGTTCCATCAGTGTTGCCCTCCATGTTTATGGCTCTCCATGTGTGTCCCAGTTGTCGTGGTTTGTCCTTGTGACTGAAATCACCTAAAATCACAAGTTCCTTTTTGATCTTAGCTTATCTTTCTGTTGCTTTTACTAAAGTTTCTATCGTGGCTCTGTTGTTCTCATCATACTTCTGCCTCGTCTTCTGTTGTTTAGTGTTGTGTGTTTGTGTGTGTGTGTGTGTGTGTGTGTGTGTGTACTCACCTGGTGGCTACTAGGTCACTCTCCCTGAACCATGAGCTTTATCATACCTCTGCTTAAAGCTATGTATGGATCCTGCCTCCACTATATCGCTTCCCAAACTATTCCACTTCCTGACCACTCTGTGG
>NC_091327.1:31145344-31150344 GCF_038502225.1 Cherax quadricarinatus
CCCCGGTCATACCGCAATTTGTTAATTAAACATATAGGTATATAAACAGTAAATAATATCTAGAATGAAAAGTAACAGAAAACGGTATATAATATGTACCTATGAAGGAAGAGAAAATGTATAATGTAGCTTATGAAGAAACAACAGAACCGAGCAATAAAATGGAATATCTAGTAAATGGAGCACTAGAATTTTTTTTAGCTTACAGGGAAACAAAGATGTAAATGTTTATTATAAATGTATTAAAAATGATAGTCTAGCATACTGTACAACAGAAAACTGTAGTTCTAGCGTATTGTTTAACAGAAGATAATACCTGGAGCGTATAGTGCAACAGAGAACAATAGTCCTAGTTTATGCTGGAACACAATATCTATCTTGCCTATGAAAGAGCAGTATACCCTGAAGTAGTTGGGACGGGGTCGGGGTAGTGGGCGGGGTATAGGTCGTGGGCGGGGTATAGGTCGTGGGCGGGGTATAGGTCGTGGGCGGGGTATAGGTCGTGGGCGGGGTATAGGTCGTGGGCGGGGTATAGGTCGTGGGCGGGGTATAGGTCGTGGGCGGGGAATGCAATAATACTCACTAAAATTAAAACTTGTCCGCTTGTGATGAACCTGGCCTCCAGACGGACAAACTCTAATTGAAGCCTTGGCTGATCTATAGTGCTCAAAGGCGGCACTGATGGTATCATTATTGGGGAGAGAGAGAGAGAGAGAGAGAGAGAGAGAGAGAGAGAGAGAGAGAGAGAGAGAGAGAGAGAGAGAGAGAGAGAGAGAAAGACTCATCAGCTACCATTCATGGAAACACTCTGCAGTATCAGAAAGCTTCAAGGAAGGAACACAAGAGTCGTATTTCCCGAGGGTCGGCTTCAAAATTATTACCCGATATCGCCTTCTCCCCCCCCCCCTCCCCTCGTGTATATATATTTATTATATTTTTGTATTTTGGCAATATTGTGTGGTTGTAATGTAAGTGGGTATTTTGTTTTCATTTGTCGCAGAAATATAAGTCTTTCAATGTTTAAGTTGAGTGTGTGGCGGGAGTTGTAAAGGAATTTGTTAATATAATTGTTTTTAGTAGTTTTTGTTATTGCTGTTGTTGCTGAAAGGTTAATGGTTATTTGAGTTATATATTGTTGTTGTTTGTTTTTGTTGCTGTAGTTCTTGTTGTTCTTGATGCTGTTGTTCTTGTTATTGCGCTTGTTGTTGTTGTTGCACTTGGTGTCGTTGTGCTTGTTGCTATTGCTCTTGTTGTTCTTCCTGCTGTTCTTATTATTGCCGCTGTTGTTCTTGTTTTTGCAGTCAGTACATATCCAGAAGCAGCAAACACCAGCAATACCCGAAGACAAAGATATTGTTGCAATGCACTGACCTTCACTACTACCACTAATACTACTACTACAACAATAACAACAACAACAACAACTGCTACTACTACTACTACTGCTACTACTGTTACTACTACTACTATACTACTACTATTACTAACACTACGACTACTGCTATTTTTGTTCTGGTAGGTGCATGGTTAACTTAATTTTTCTACATTAGTATTTCAATAACTGCAGTTATCCCCTTCGTTGTAGTTACTTATGACCTGCATAAGAGTTCCAGTAAACCTCGGTTGTCCTCTTCCTTGTAATACCTTGTGATCCACACCAGGGCTCCAGTAACGTCAGTTATTCCCTTTCGTTAAACTGCTTGGGATCTGTGTATAAAGGTTCCAGTAACTATAGTTGTCATCTTCAGTGTTTCGAGTTGTATTCAGAATACAAAAAGTGTTTTTCCAATTGGTTCTTAAAGGACTGTACAGTATTGATTTTCCACTTACATCTACAGTAGACAGTCATTTCTGGTGTTTATTAACTGCTGTTCTAACAGCCATTACCCACGTTAAAGTTGCATGTCGTGCCTCACATATTCATGCTTTTGTTTCACATTATTAAGTACGTCGTCTTGGTTCTTGATATTGGAGTGAGAACAATTTGTGGTGTTTTATTTGTTTCAACACTGTCTCGTATTTCCTGAGGGATCAGATTAAATACTCTCAATGTTTCTTATATAATGAGGATATCAGTTTTGCAACTCTTCTTTGTACCTTCCTCAGTTCATATTCATATTTTATGTAATTTGAGAATCATACTTGGAGAGTAAGTTTAAGGTAAAGTTTGACACAAGGGATCTCAGGTATGAATATTGTGTCAGTTGTTTTGTATTCAAAATTTCTCCTTGGTAATTTAATATTATGTTTGAGTTGTTGTGTGCCGAATAGGTAAAATTGGACAATTAGCAAGAACTCATTGAAAATAAAGTCCTTTCTAAAATTTTCTCTTATACGTTCAAAGATATATTTTTTTCATTTATGTTAATGTAAAAATTAATAATTTTGTACCAAAAGAACCTTAGAAAACTTATCTAACCTTATTATAACAAGCGTAATTTAATTTAGCTAATCCAGCTAAATATATTTCAGATAAGTTTACAATAATTTAATAATAATATACAAACACTATGAAATACATTATTTTCTATAGGTTCAGAATGATTTTCGCGAAATTATAGCATACACAAGTTTTGGCTTGACTTATTCCACAAGAAGAGCGATGCTGTTTAAGCCAAAATCGCAAGTTTTACCTATTCCGCACGATACACACACACACACACACACACACACACACACACACACACACACACACACACACACACACACACACACACACACACACACACACACACACACACACACATATATATATATATATATATATATATATATATATATATATATATATATATATATATATATATATATATATATATATATATATATATAATGATGTCTTTGCATCATTGGGTTTAGTTATAGGTTTAGGTTGGTATGTGGTTGAGAGAAATGACCTGTGCAGGCAATTCTCTCCTACTTACCCTGGGCAGTCATCCAAGGAAGTACAGAGTGTCAGCAAACATTGTGTCTGAGTGAGGCAGCTCAGAAAGTGTTCATCATCACTCACCTCAAACTTCACCACTCTTCTATAACTCGAGAAATAAATCACAATAATATCCTCTATATAATTCATTAAATTTTAATTAACAATTATCATTTCGTAACCACTGCTTTAGACAACTACCTTACACAACTACCTTACACAACTACCTTACACAACTACCTTACACAACTACCTTACACAACTACCTTACACAACTACCTTACACAACTACCTTACACAACTACCTTACACAACTACCTTACACAACTACCTTACACAACTACATTACACAACTACCTTACACAACTACCTTACACAACTACCTTACACAACTACCTTACACAACTACCTTACACAACTACCTTAAACAACTACCTTACACAACTACCTTAAACAACTACCTTACACAACTACCTTACACAACTACCTTAAACAACTACCTTACACAACTACCTTACACAACTACCTTACACAACTACCCTAAGCAACTACCTTACACAACTACCTTACACAACTACCTTACACAACTACCTTACACAACTACCTTAAACAACTACCTTACACAACTACCTTAAACAACTACCTTACACAACTACCTTACACAACTACCTTACACAACTACCCTAAGCAACTACCTTAGACAACTACCTTAGACAACTACCTTACACAACTACCTTACACAACTACCTTGCACAACTACCTTAGACAACTACCTTAGACAACTACCTTAAACAACTACCTTACACAACTACCTTACACAACTACCTTACACAACTACCTTACACAACTACCTTAAACAACTACCTTAGACAACTACCTTAGACAACTACCTTACACAACTACCTTACACAACTACCTTAAACAACTACCTTACACAACTACCTTACATAACTACCTTAAACAACTACCTTACACAACTACCTTACACAACTACCTTAGACAACTACCTTAGACAACTACCCTAAGCAACTACCTTAGACAACTACCTTAGACAACTACCTTACACAACTACCTTACACAACTACCTTGCACAACTACCTTAGACAACTACCTTAGACAACTACCCTAAGCAACTACCTTAGACAACTACCTTAGACAACTACCTTACACAACTACCTTACACAACTACCTTACACAACTACCTTAAACAACTACCTTAGACAACTACCTTAGACAACTACCTTACACAACTACCTTACACAACTACCTTAAACAACTACCTTACACAACTACCTTAGACAACTACCTTAAACAACTACCTTAGACAGCTACCTTACACAACTACCTTACACAACTACCTTACACAACTACCTTACACAACTACCTTAAACAACTACCTTAGACAACTACCTTAGACAACTACCTTAGACAGCTTCCCTAGACAACTACCTTAGACATATTCCCTAGACAACTACCTTAGACAACTATCTTAGACAACTACCTTAGACAACTACCTTAGACAGCTTCCCTAGACAACTATCTTAGACAACTACCTTAGACAGCTTCCCTAGACAACTATCTTAGACAACGACCTTAGACAACTACCTTAGACAGCTTCCCTAGACAACTATCTTAGACAACTACCTTAGACAACTACCTTAGACAGCTTCCCTAGACAACTACCTTAGACATATTCCCTAGACAACTACCTTAGACAACTACCTTAGACAACTACCTTAGACAGCTTCCCTAGACAACTTCCTTAGACAACTACCTTAGACAACTACCTTAGACAACTACCTTAGACAACTACCTTAAACACCTACCTTAAACAACTACCTTAGACAGCTACCTTAGACAACTACCGTAGACAACTACCTTAAAAACTACCTTAGACAGAACCTTAGATAACTACCTTAGACACCTACCTTGGACATCTACCTTAGACAACTTCCTTAGACAATTACCTTAGACAACTATCTTAGACAACTATCTTAAACATCTCTCTCAAACAACTATCTTAGACAACTATCTTAGACAACTACCTTAAACAACTATCTTAGACATCTATCTT
>NC_091327.1:31155344-31175344 GCF_038502225.1 Cherax quadricarinatus
CTTTACAACCCCATCTATAAATATATTAAACAACCATGGTGACATTACACATCCCTGTCTAAGACCTACTTTTACCGGGAAGTATTCTCCCTCTCTTCTACACACCCTAACCTGAGCCTCACTATCCTCATAAAAACTCTTTACAGCATTTAATAACTTACCACCTATTCCATATACTTGCAACATCTGCCACATTGCTCCTCTATCCACTCTATCATATGCCTTTTCTAAATTAATAAATGCAATAAAAACTTCCCTACCTTTATCTAAATACTGTTCACATATATGCTTCAATGTAAACACTTGATCTATACATCCCCTACCCACTCTGAAGCCTCCCTGCTCATCCGCAATCCTACATTCTGTCTTACCTCTAATTCTTTCAATTATAACCCTACCGTACACTTTTCCTGGTATACTCAGTAAACTTATTCCTCTATAATTTTTACAGTCTCTTTTGTCCCCTTTCCCTTGATATAAAGGGACTATACATGCTCTCCGCCAATCCCTAGGTACCTTCCCCTCTTTCATACATTTATTAAACAAAAGTACCAACCACTCCAACACTATATCCCCCCCTGCTTTTAACATTTCTGTCATGATCCCATCAGTTCCAGCTGCTTTACCCCCTTTCATTTGACGTAATGCCTCACGTACCTCCCCCACACTTACATTCTGCTCTTCTTCACTCCTAAAAGATGGTATACCTCCCTGACCAGTGCATGAAATTACTGCCTCTCTTTCTTCCTTAACATTTAAAAGTTCCTCAAAATATTCTCGCCATCTACCTAATACCTCCCTCTCCCCATCTACTAACTCCCCTACTCTGTTTTTAACTGACAAATCCATACTTTCCCCTAGGCTTTCTTAACTTGTTTAACTCACTCCAAAATTTTTTCTTATTTTCATTAAAATTTCTTGACAATGCCTCTCCCACTCTTTCATCTGCTCTCCTTTTGCACTCTCTCACCACTCTCTTCACCTTTCTTTTACTCTCCATATACTCTGCTCTTCTTATAACACTACTGCTTTGTAAAAACCTCTCATAAGCTACCTTTTTCTCTTTTATCACACCCTTTACTTCATCATTCCACCAATCACTCCTCTTTCCTCCTGCCCCCACCCTCCTATAACCACAAACTTCTGCCCCACATTCTAATACTGCATTTTTAAAACTATTCCAACCCTCTTCAACCCCCCCCCCCCACTACTCATCTTTGCACTAGCCCACCTTTCTGCCAATAGTCGCTTATATCTCACCCGAACTTCCTCCTCCCTTAGTTTATACACTTTCACCTCCCTCTTACTTGTTGTTGCCACCTTCCTCTTTTCCCATCTACCTCTTACTCTAACTGAAGCTACAACTAAATAATGATCCGATATATCAGTTGCCCCTTTATAAACATGTACATGTATATATATATATATATATATAGGATGGGGTCCACCTCTGGTGTAAATTGTGGGACTCATAGCCTCGGAGAAGTGGATAAAAAGCCTTCAAGGAAGAATATTTGGATTTCTTCCTGAAGCCGTTTGAATATTCCACTTCCCCTACAACCCCATCTTTTCATATATTTTTTTTTACCAATAGGAATATTTTATTACATAATATGGTACAGAAGATTTAAGAGATATATTTTTGATATAAAGGTGGCATATAAGGTACATGTTGCTACGTGTGTATCACCGATTGTAAGGCGAAAATCTCATCCAGCTCCTCAGAGCTGGGGCGTGTGCCCAAAATACAGCAGGCATTACCCCTTTGAACAGCCGCACTGAGCCGCTGGAACAGAAAACTAGCTGCCCTGGGATACCTAGTTACCCTGATGAGTCTTTTTCCCATCTCCTTAAGGAATTTAGATGCATTCTTTTCCCATGAGCCAAGAGTCTCTGAGCCTATGGGAACAAACATATAATGATGGGCAAGTTCTCCATATTTTCTAGACTTTTGGGACTCCCTGAGGCTGGCAGCTGCCCCTCCTTCCTCCCTGGTGTATTGGAGATAGGTATCAGCCAAGGTAGATGCACATGTATAGTCCCACACCACCTGCTTCCCATCTGTCCAGGCTTAAAGGGTGATACCATCTGGATGCTTCTGGCTGCCATCAGATCTGCATAGTTGGGGTGGCTCCCCCTTACTGCTGGGCATCCGGTTATTGTGAGGCTCCTCTTGATGATGTTATTAACCTCCTCATGTCTTGCAATCTTTCCCTCGGATTTACAGCACACAAGACCATGGTACCCGAATCGGTCTGCTGCTTCACTGCCACAAATACACCTGTGTTCGGCGAGAATAGGGGCGGCAAGTCGAAGGGCAACACCGATGCGGATGGTCTGTGGGTCGAGGCGTGTGCCAAGGCTGGAGTTAGGAACAGCCAACAGAAAGTCCCCAGCATGAGGGGCTCTCACTGCCAGGAGGCGGGCTCTATCCTTCCCTGACACACTCTGAAGCATTGTTGAGGCTATATATATATATATATATATATATATATATATATATATATATATATATATATATATATATATATATATATATATATATATATATATATATATATATATATATATATATACATACATATACCTGTATATACAAATATTATCTCTACCTGCAAGCAAACAATGCATCAGGGTACACAGTACTTTATCCACAATGCCAGACTCCAGATAAGAGCTGTTACCTACATCAGCTCATTTGAAAGCATTTTTATTGTTATGAAACATACAAGTATTTTTATTGTTATGAAACATACAAATAGGGAACAAGATGAAGTTGGAGCCATCTGTGAGCCAGCATTTTCATTTGATCAACTGACTTTATCTCGTTGACATCATAATGATGTACGAATGTGTTCCATACTCGAGTCATCCTGGGGATAAATGATCTCAGATGAAGTGATGTTCTGGAGAAGGGTACAGCCAGAGTGAAGTTGCTGCTTTCTGCCCGTCTTGTGGTATAGAAACTTGCTTTTCGCTGTCCTCGAAGTGGAGCCAAGTGTGGTACTTTGACAATATTGGCCTTGTACATAACAGTAAGGCCACCAACATCCCTCCTATGTTGAAGGCTCTGCTGAAATGACAGGTCTATCCAGGATTGGTCCAGGCGAGAGTTGAGACGTCTTGCTCTGTTCTCTACTCTGTCAAACTGTCGCAGATGGGAGGGAAGGGGGCAGGCGAACCAAGAAAGTAGAGCATACTCTCTCTCTCTCTCTCTCTCTCTCTCTCTCTCTCTCTCTCTCTCTGCCTCTCTCTCTCTCTCTCTCTCTCTCTCTCTCTCTCTCTCTCTCTCTCTCTCTCTCTCTCTCTCTCTCTCTCTCACTCTCACTCAAGCGTTCTTATACTCTGGGTTGTATACACTGGTTTCCATTATTTTTTTCATTTTTATGATTAATATTTTTATCTAAACTTTCAACAAAGACGCAGTGAAGAAAAGATATTTGGCTCGGTTAAAGTCACTCTGATGAAGCTTTACACAGACCGAAACATTTACCTGATGAAGCTCTGCATGCAGATCAACATTGAAACGATGAACTAGACAAAGCTCTACACAAAATGAAACACCGAACTGGCAGAACTCTACACACAGCGGATCATTAATTTGGCAAAGCTCTACAAAGAGCAAGACGTTGCCAATATAGAAGCTAGCTCTGCATCTTTGTCTTCTCTTGAGGACAACATAACGCAGCTTAATTGGTCTGGTCTTGGGGCTCTTGTCTTCCTGAGTCACACACTCAGACCGAAGAATTGAAACCACTCTTAACTCTTAGGAAGAGAAGGACGAGGAGGAGAAACAGGAGGAGAAACAGGAGGAGAAATAGGAGGAGAAATAGGAAGAGAAACAGGAGGAGAAATAGGAGGAGAAACAGGAGGAGAAACAGGAGGAGAAACAGGAGGAGAAACAGGAGGAGAAATAGGAGGAGAAACAGGAGGAGAAACAGGAGGAGAAACAGGAGGAGAAACAGGAGGAGAAATAGGAGGAGAAATAGGAAGAGAAACAGGAGGAGAAATAGGAGGAGAAACAGGAGGAGAAACAGGAGGAGAAACAGGAGGAGAAACAGGAGGAGAAACAGGAGGAGAAATAGGAGGAGAAACAGGAGGAGAAACAGGAGGAGAAATAGGAGGAGAAACAGGAGGAGAAATAGGAGGAGAAACAGGAGGAGAAACAGGAGGAGAAACAGGAGGAGAAACAGGAGGAGAAACAGGAGGAGAAACAGGAGGAGAAACAGGAGGAGAAACAGGAGGAGAAACAGGAGGAGAAACAGGAGGAGAAACAGGAGGAGAAATAGGAGGAGAAACAGGAGGAGAACTCACCTCTTCCTTCCGTATGGTGGTTCTCAACTCTCTCCACCGATATGGTTGTCTTTGCACTGAAGCGGCTCAGAATATCCGACTGTTCCCGTTAATCTGTAACATATTTTTCAGTCGTATCTACAAGTAGAACCACTAGTACCAGTGGTAACACTAGTACCACTGGTACCATTGGTACCACTAGTATCACTGGTACCATTGGTACCACTGATGCCACTAGAGGGAAGAAAAGTAACATGGGTAGTGTTGGTAGGATTGTTGCTAAGCATTGTAGGAAGTACCTATGCATTCCATCCACTAATATCTCTACAATAAATACCACCATCCAGTCCTATCATATAATTACCACCATCCACTTCTATCTCTAATATAAATACTACCATCCACTTCTATCTCTAATATAAATACCACCATCCACTTCTATCTCGAATATAGATACCAAAATCCATTTCTATTTCTAATATAAATAGCACCATTCACTTCTATCTCTACACACATACACAGACACAATAAAAGCAACAGATCAAGTGTCTTATCAACAAATGCCTTTGACAAAATGGTAACTACCTAAATAATCTATACTCACATATTCGCACACACACAAACACACACACTTTCTCTGTCCCTCTCTCACTCTCTCACTCTCTCTCACACTCTCTCTCACTCTCTCCCTCTCTCTGAACGTAGTTTCATTGATTCCATGAATACATAACATCATGGTTCAATACAGAGCAAAATGCCGCACTGTAATAAACGAAATAAAACAAATTCATTGAAAACAATACAGTGGGATACAATTTGATGTGATAACACATCACACAATACAGTGCAAGGTCAGGCATTATATTGTACTACAATAGAAAACAAGAGAGCAACAGGAGGCAATTGTTGGGTGTTTCTCTAAGCGTGTTTATAAGTTTGTGTGTGTGTGTGTGTGTGTGTACCCACCTAGTTGTACTCACCTAGTTGTGGTTGCAGGGGTCGAGTCACAGCTCCTGGCCCCGCCTCTTCACTGGCCGCTACTAGGTCACTCTTCCCTCTCCATAAGTTTTATCATACATCTTCTTAAAGCTATATGTGGATCCTCCTTCCACTACATCGCTTCCCAAACTATTCCACTTCCTGACTACTCTTTGACTGAAGAAATACTTCCTAACATCCCTGTGATTCATTTGAGTCTTCAACTTCCAATTGTGATCCCTTGTTGCTTTGTCCCATCTCTGGAACATCCTGTCTCTGTCCACCTTGTCGATTCCTCTCAGTATTTTATATGTCGTTATCATACCCTCCTATCTCTCTTGTCTTCCAGTGTCGTCAGGTCGATTTCCCTTAAACTCTTCTCGTAGGACACACCCCTTTGCTCTGGGACAAGTCTTATTGCTAACCTTTGCACTTTCTCTAGCTTCCTTACATGCTTGGCTAGGTGTGGGTTCCAAACTGGCGCTGCATACTCCATTATGGGCCTGACGTAGACAATGTACAGGGTCCTGAATGATTTCTTATTAAGATGGCAGAATGCTGTTTTTAGGTTTGCTAAGCGCCTGTATGCTGCAGCAGTTATTTGATTGATTTGCACCTCAGGAGATGTGCCCGGTGTTATATTCACCCCAAGATCCTTTTCCTTGAGTGAGGTTTGTAGGCTCTGGCTCCCTAGCCTGTACTCCGTCTGTTGTCTTCTTTGCCCTTCCCCAGTCTTCATGACTTTGCACTTGATGGGGTTGAACTCCAGGAGCCAGTTTCTGGACCAGGCCTGCAGCCTGTCCAGATCCTGGTAGTTCTGCCTGGTTCTCGTCCGACTGAATTTTTCTCATCAACTTCACATCATCTGCAAACTCGTTATAGGCACCCAATCTAACACCTCGCCACGTACTATGACTCACTGTTGTCTTCCTGACAGGTATTCCCTGATCCATTGTAGTGCCTCCCTGTTATCCCTGCCTGGTCCTCCAGCTCATGCACTAATGTCATGTGTGGAATTGTGTCAAAAGCCTTCTTACAGTCCAAGAAAACGCAATCTACCTACCCCTTTCTCACTTGTCTTACTGCCGTCACCCTGTCATAGAACTCCAGTAGGTTTGTGACGCAGGATTTTCCGTCCCTGTAACCGTGTTGTCTGTCGTTGATAAGCTCATTCCTTTCTAGGTGCTCCACCACTCTTCTCCTGATAATCTTTTCTATGACCTTCATATTATGCATGTCAGTGACACTGGTCTGTAGTTTAATGCTTCGTGCCTGTCTGCTTTTTTTTAAAAATTGGGAATACATTTGCTGTCTTCCATACTTCAGGTAGTCGCCCTGTGTCGATAGATGTGTTAAGATTGTTGTTAGTGGTACACATAGCACATCTGCTCCCTATCTCAGGACCCATGGAAAGATGTCATCCAATCCCATCGCCTTTTTGGTATTTAGCTCGCTTAGCAGCCTCTTCACTTCTTTCTCGGTTGTATGTATTGTATCCAACACTTGATGGTGTACCCTGTCTTTCTGGAGGTCCTTGTGTCTCATTTGTGAACACTTTTTTGAATCTCATGTTGAGCTCTTCACATACTTCGCAGTCATTTCTTGTGACCTCCCCTCCTTCCTTCCTCAGCCTGATTCCCTGGTCCTTGACTGTTGTTTTCTTCCTGATGCGGCTGTACAACAGCTTTGGGTCAGATTTGGCTTTCGCTGCTATATAATTATTGTATTGTCTTTTGGCCTCTCTTCTTACCTATGCATATTCATTTCTGGCTCTACGACTGCTCTCCTTATTCTCCTGGGTCCTTTGCCTTCTATACTTCTTCCATTATCTAGCACACTTTTTTTTTTGGCCTCCCTGCACCTTTGTTTGAACCAAGGGCTCATCCTGGCTTTTTTGTTATTTCTCTTACCCTTGGATACAAACCTCTCTTCAGCTTCCTTGCACATTGTTGTCACATATTCCATTATCTCATTTACTGACTTCCCTGACAGTTCTCTGCCCCACTGAACCTCTTGTAGGAAATTCTTCATGCCTGTGTAGTCCCCTCTCTTGTAGTTTGGCTTCATTCGTTCAGCCCTCCCTGCATCCCTCTCCACTTGTAACTCTACTATGTATTCGAAGCTCAGAACCACATGATCACTGGCCCCGAGGGATCTTTCATGTGTGATGTCCTCAATATCTGCACTACTCAAGGTGAATACTAGGTCTAGTCTCGCTGGTTCATCCTCCCCTCTCTTACGTGTTGGTACATGACATTTTCCAGTACCACCTCCATCATCTTAACCCTCCACATTTCTTGGCCGCCATGTGACTCCAAGGTCTCCCAATCGATTTTCTTGTGGTTGAAGTCACCCATGATCAGCAGCTTTACTCTGCTCGCATCAGCCCTTCTGGCCACTTCAGTCAGTGTGTCAACCACCGGTCTATTACTCTCTACTTGGCCTCCTGCTGTTCTGCTGTGGGACCTGCAGACTGAAGCATTCCTATTATGTAATCTCTTGCTTCTCCTCTGTCTCCTCTCTCCATCTGCGTGTGTGTGAGTGTGTGTGTGTGTGTGTGTGTGTGTGTGTGTGTACTCACCAAGTTGAGGTTGCAGGGGTCGAGTCCGAGCTCCTGGCCCCGCCTCTTCACTGATCGCTACTAGGTCACTCTCCCTGGACCGTGAGCTTTATCATTCCTCTGCTTAAAGCTATGTATGGATCCTGTCTCCACTACATCGCTTCCAAAACTATTCCACTTACTGACTACTCTGTGGTTGAAGAAATACTTCCTAACATCCCTGTGATTCATCTGTCTTCAACTACCAACTGTGTCCCCTTGTTACTGTGTCCAATCTCTGGAACATCCTGTCTTTGTCCACCTTGTCAATTCCTCTCAGTATTTTGTATGTCGTTATCATGTCCCCCCTATCTCTTCTGTCCTCCAGTGTCGTCAGGTTGATTTCCCTTAACCTCTCCTCGTAGGACATACCTCTTAGCTCTGGGACTAGTCTTGTTGCAAACCTTTGCACTTTCTCTAGTTTTTTTACGTGCTTGGATAGGTGTGGGTTCCAAACTGGTGCCGCATACTCCAATATGGGCCTAACGTACACGGTGTGCAGGGTCCTGAACGATTCCTTATTAAGATGTCGGAATGCTGTTCTGAGATTTGCTAGGCGCCTATTACAACCCAGGATTCCAAATGGCCTGTTATCCCGGGTGTAATGGGAGCAAAATAAACACAGCAGAAAAAGTTTAGACTTATATTATCCTTCACCAATTTAGAACAGCAATATGTACACTATGTACAGTGATAAGTATAGTGCACTCCACGGTAAGCAAGGCAGAAATAGAAGCCACAAGATAGCAGACCGTGCTTCAACCAGCTCTAGAATGGGAATGACAAGGGCAGACAGGAGAGTGGTACCCACATAACCTCTGCGATTGCCAAAACCACCATCTTATTGGCTAGAACCTGGTCACTAGTTGAACGACGGGGCCCCATCATCAACTCTTAGCAATCTGGTTCGCTGGTTGGGGGAGATAGCCTGTAAATGAGGGTGTGTACATGCGCCGAATAAAGGTTACGTACTCTTTGCATGCCACACCCCCACCCCGAGAAGGCTCAGGATTAGGCTGCCACCTCCCAGTGGTAACCGTGCCGCCATGGCACAAAATAATGGGACCGCCTTTCCTCTCCACCATCCAACTCTTAGATAGAGCTCAGCTTTTCTCGTGACAAAAAGCCAAACCCTAAACTTAAAGTGAGACAGCAGTCAGTCAGGCTAGCATAGGTCCAAGATACAGGCGGACGGTAGCCCGCATCCCCTCACTAAAAAAAAAAAAAACCCACACCAGGGGATAAAAAAAAAAGAGCGTGAAAAGGGGTTACCACAAATAATATAACATCCTAACCTGAATAAATAAAAATATTAGACTCTAGATAAAGAGTCCGCCAACACATTTTCTTTGCCGGCAATATAGTTAATTCTAAATGAGTATGGTTGCAGTCTTAGCGTCCAGCGCATGAGCCTTGTGTTGTGGTTCTTCATGGCTTGGAGATATACTAGAGGATTGTGATCACTGTAGACTATGACCACCTGCGATGTCTGGCCCACATAAACATCGAAATGCTCCAAAGCCAGTACCAGCGCGAGGGCTTCTTTTTCAATGGTAGAGTAAGCCCTCTGATGTGGCTGGAACTTGGCTGAAAAGTATGCTACAGGCTGCAACTCCTCATTCTCGTTTTGTAATAGTACTGCCCCAACCCCAGACTCACAAGCATCAACCTGTAATGAAAAAGGTTTGGAGAAGTCTGGAGACAAAAGAATGGGTGCAGTACACAATAATCTTTTTGTTTTATTAAAAGCAGTGTTACAGTCTGAGGTCCAATTAAAGGGAACTTTGTAACTGGTAAGAGAGGTAAGAGGGGCTACAATATCTGAGAAATTCTTACAGAATATTCTGTAAAATCCTATCATGCCTAGGAAACGTTGAAGAGATTTCCTATCATGAGGAACTGGATAATCTTTAATAGCAAGAACTTTAGCAAGTTTAGGAGCAACTTTACCACTACCTACTTCATGACCTAGAAAAGTGACAGTGGCCTGGCCAAAGGAAGATTTAGATAAATTAACTGTTAAATGGGAACTCTGAAAGGTCTCAAAAAGAGCCTTAAGTCTAATTAGGTGTTGATCCCAAGTATCAAACACCACAACAATATCATCTAGGTATGCTGCCGTGCCTTCAAGTCCTTTAATAGTCTGATGGATAAGTTTCTGGAATGAAGAGGGGGAGTTTTTCATTCCAAAGGGGGTAACTGTGTATTAATAATGACCTGGAATTACGAAGGCAGAGATTTCCTTCGCCTTATCCGTTAAAGGTACCTGATAGTAACCTTTAAGGAGATCTAACTTGGACACAAAAGTAGCCTTACCCACAAAGTCAATTACGTCATCCAGACGAGGAAGAGGGTAAGCATCTGTAATTGTGACCTCATTCACCTTACGGTAGTCTGTACACATACGAAACCCTCCATCAGCCTTCTTCACAAGGATGCACGGTGAAGCCCATGTACTAGATGACTCCTCCACTAAACCATGCTTTAACAAAAATTCTACTTCCTGCTTAAGTAACCTTTGCTTTTCAGGATTAGCTCTGTAGGGGGAGAGTTTAATTGGTTTAGAGTTTCCCACATCTACATCATGATAACCTAACGTACATTTTTTCGGCACATCCGAAAAAATATTAGGATATGACTGTAGAAGCTCAGTTAAATTTGTTGCTTGCGTTTCAGATAGTCCCTCCATTAAAGGGCTAGGATCCTTGAGGAGGACAGAATTTGAAAGTTCAATATTAATTTCAGAGATAAAGTGCAAAGAATCAGAGTCGTCCTCAGAGGTAGAGGACAGAGTCATTACTGGGACTTTATCTGGTGTATGAAAAGATTTTAATTGATTGATGTGGTAAATTTTAGTTTTTGAGGTCTTATCAATGGGAGCTACCACATAATTTACATCAGATAATCTACTTACAATCTGCATAGGTCCCGTAAATCTAGCTTTCAAGGTGTGGCCAGATATAGGTTCCTGCACCAACACCTTGTCTCCTGGATGGAAGGAGCGGAATTTTGCACTTCTGTCATACCTCTGTTTCATCTTACTTTGAGCTGTCTTTAGGTTAGCTTTGGCTAACTGACGTGCCACCTGCAACCTTGAAGACGGGTTGTAGAGTGTTGAGCTAACGTCTTCTCCCATCCATCCTTCTTTGAACACCCGAAGAGGACCTCGTACATTGTGCCCAAAGATCAGCTCAAACGGACTATACCCTGTAGACTCTTGCACAGTCTCTCGTACTGAGAACAGCAACAAAGGTAGTGATTCATCCCAGTCTGTAGGAAAGTGCATGCAAAAAGTTCTCATCATAGTTTTTAACGTCTGATGGAATCTTTCCAAGGCGCCTTGGGACTGAGGATGATAGGCAGTGGATAAGTTGTGGATTATCCCTAACCTAGTTAATACTTCCCTAAATGCTTTGGCAGTAAAGTTAGTACCTTGATCACTTTGAATAGTTTTAGAAATGCCAAAACAAGAAATGAATTTCGTTAAAGCTTTGAGAATAGCTTTAGTATTAATACTGCGCATGGGAATTGCTTCAGGATATCTGGTTACTTTATCCATAATAGTAAATAAATATTGATTTCCAGACTTTGACCTAGGTAGTGGACCTACACAATCTATAATTAAATCTGCAAAAGGTTCTCCATCAGCAGGTATAGGTTGGAGAGGTGCAGGTTTAATGGAATGTCCAGGTTTCCCTACTTGCTGACATTCTCGGCAACACCTAATATGATTCTTCACATCTTTCTTTAATTTTGGCCAATAAAATTCTTTTGTGATTCTATACAAGGTTTTTGTAATTCCTAAGTGACCTCCTAATGAAGTATTATGAGCTATATTTAATTTTTGAGGTCTATACTTGGTTGGAACCACTAACCTGTCATACAATTGCCGGCCCTCTATCTCCTTACCAGGCTCAGTGCAGATCAAATAATCGTTTTTAACTTTATACTTGACTGGATGACCCAAAGAGGATTTACCCATGGCTGCCTGAAAAGCGAATTTTAAAGAAGGGTCCTTTCGTTGTTCCTCCCGGAAAGACAGTCCCTCGGGCATGGAAACAGAGACATCTGGCAATCCTGCAACCTGGGAATAAGAAGGCTTGATCGGGGTCTGTTCACTCGATTTACGAGGCTCCGGCCGGTGTGCCTCATAAAACAACGTGGCTATTCCGAGATCGGAGTCGTCAAAGGATAGGTCAACATTCTCTCCAGACAACCCTTGGGATGTTGCCCGAGTTATGGCCAACACCGGAGAAAAATTACTCATTATAGGTTCAGGACACGCACTAACAGTAGTAATGTTATTACCCAGTAATAACATGGCATCTTTCATGGGGAATCCTTTGGATACACCTACAGTCAAGTACCCAGTGTAATGTTTGCACTGTACATAAATTTTATGCAAAGGGACAGAATATATAGCTCCTCCAAATGCTTCTAATAAAACAGAGGAATTCAAGGAAGTGTTCTCTGAAAGGGGTAATATTCCTTTTCTTACAAGTGAGCAATATGCTCCAGTATCTCTAAAGGTCTTTACTTCAGTTGTTTCTGAGTTTTCCTGAAGGAAAATAAGACTCTTGCAATAATAAGGGGCCATACCTTTTTCTACTTCTCTAGGGGACATGTTACTAGGGATATTAGAGATTTTCCTAATGGGTTGGGGTTTGTGGGGGCAGTTGGGACGGATATGACCTACTTTGTTACAGAGGAAGCAGACGACAGGCTTGCCCTTTACTCCCTGCGGACGTTGCAACTGGTGTCGCTCTGGCTGGTGTCTCTCTGGATACTGTTGTCGAGATGCACCCTGTTGAGTAATTTGTCTCTCAGCACGTGGACCATAAGTTGAGAAGCGTGGCTCAACAGGTGACTTAGTTGGCTGACGTAGACGTTCTCCCTCCGGCTGGCACTTCATTCTCCAAGGTTGACGATCTCTGCTCATGCCAGGCTGTTGAAAAGAGAGACGGGACCGCTCGGACAAGGAGCGGTTAGTTTCGAAGGTATCAGCCAACCTGGCTGCCTCCAGTGCAGTGGTTAAGTCACGATCCTGCAGAAAGACTCGAACCTCTGGTCCCACAGACTCCAGCAGGTTATCAATCAGAATAAGCTGTACCAGCTCCTCAAAGGTAGAGACACCACTTGCTTTATACCAGCTGGTAAAAGCTTTGGTTTGCTGTCTCACAAAGTCCACTAGGGATTGACCAAGCTGTCGTCTGCCCAGCTTAAAAATTTTTTTATATTTGGCTGGGATACATGTATATGCTCCCAACACTGTGGTCTTCACTACTTGATAATCAGAAAATTCAGCGTCATTTAATACTGACGTAAATTCCTGTGCCTTACCCAATAATGCTGTATGAACCAACGATGCCCAATGCTGTTTCGGCCACCTCAAGGCTCGAGCCTGATTTTCGAAGCTTTCGAAAAATTGTTCTGGTTCGGCCTCATTGAAGCGGGGAACAAACTGTACTGCTTTCTGTAAACTAAAATTATTTACATAATGCGAAAACTGCCTCCTTTCTCTTTCCCTATCAAATTCTTCCCTTGCGAATGCTCTCTGTTCCCTAGTTTGCTCAAGATTGATTTTTGCCAGCTCAAGTGCCAACGACGCTGATTCACCTTGAGACAACCCAGCTGCACTATACTGACCATTTTGCTCCGTAGGTGTATCATCTTCCTCCTGCGAGAACATAGTAGTTTTTGCCCTAGCTCCCGTAGAGGGCGGAGTCTGATGTGCGATCTCTTCTTCTATAAGTTTGTCAGCAATCAGTGAACGCAGTTGCGCAGCTGTGAGAGTGCGTTTGTTTTTAATGCCAATGGAACGAGCAATTTGCCAACAACGCTGTAGGGACAATTTAGGTAGGTTATGCAAAGTATGTGCCGACACCAGACGTCTGACTCGTCTAGGTGGCATAAGTTATTCACTATGCACAGTACGATTGCAGAATACGCATACAAGCAAAGCCGACTGCAAAATTCTCCACACCGAACAGGCTAGTAACAACTGACACACAAAATTTGTAAAGCAATGCCAGACAGCTACACTGTTCTAGAAGATTGACCGTAGTGAAGCGAGCACAACGAACAAGCTAGTAGCGAGCTGTTGAATGATCACACAATAGCAAGGCTGACCATAACAGTAACTGACACACAAAATTTGTAAAGCGTAGGCAAAGCTAATGCAATGTCAGACAGCAAGCTGCACAATGTTCCTGCTACGAGCTTCACCCTAAGCTCAACCGTTTCTCTAAGTCCAGCTCCAGCTCCCGGACAGGCCCCCATATTACAACCCAGGATTCCAAATGGCCTGTTATCCCGGGTGTAATGGGAGCAAAATAAACACAGCAGAAAAAGTTTAGACTTGTATTATCCTTCACCAATTTAGAACAACAATATGTACACTATGTACAGTGATAAGTATAGTGCACTCCACGGTAAGCAAGGCAGAAATAGAAGCCACAAGATAGCAGACCATGCTTCAACCAGCTCTAGAATGGGAATGACAAGGGCAGACAGGAGAGTGGTACCCACATAACCTCTGCGATTGCCAAAACCACCATCTTATTGGCTAGAATCTGGTCACTAGTTGAATGACAGGGCCCCATCATCAACTCTTAGCAACCTGGTTCGCTGGTTGGGGGAGATAGCCTGTAAATGAGGGTGTGTACATGCGCCGAATAAAAGTTACGTACTCTTTGCATGCCAGAGCGCCCATATGCTGCAGCAGTTATTTGGTTGATGTGCGCTTCAGGAGATGTGCCTGGTGTTATACTCACCCCAAGATCTTATTCCTTGAGTGAGGTTTGTAGTCTCTGGCCCCCTAGACTGTACTCCGTCTGCGGTCTTCTTTGCCCTTCCCCAATCTTCATGACTTTGCACTTGGTGGGATTGAACTCCAGGAGCCAATTGCTGGACCAGGTCTGCAGCCTGTCCAGATCCCTTTTTAGTTCTGCCTGGTCTTCGATCGAGTGAATTCATCTCATCAACTTCACGTCATCTGCAAACAGGGACACCTCAGAGTCTATTCCTTCCATCATGTTCACAAATACCAGAAACAGCACTGGTCCTAGGACTGACCCCTGTGGGACCCCGCTGGTCACAGGTGCCCACTCTGACACCTCGCCATGTACGATGACTCGCTGCTGTCTTCCTGACAAGTATTCCCTGATCCATTGTAGTGCCTTCCCTGTTATCCCTGCTTGGTCCTCCAGTTTTTGCACCAATCTTTTGTGTGGAACTGTGTCAAACGCCTTCTTGCAGTCCAAGAATATGCAATCCACCCACCCCTCTCTCTCTTGTTTTACTGCTGTCACAGAACTGCTGTCATAGAACTCCAGTAGGTTTGTGACACAAGATTTCCCGTCCCTGAAACCATGTTGGCTGCTGTTGATGAGATCATTCCTTTCTAGGTGTTCCACCACTCTTCTCCTGATAATCTTCTCCATGACTTCGCATACTATACATGTCAGTGACACTGGTCTTTAGTTTAGTGCTTCATGTCTGTCTCCTTTTTTAAAGATTGGGACTACATTTGCTGTCTTCCATGCCTCAGGCAATCTCCCTGTTTCGATAGATGTATTGAATATTGTTGTTAGGGGTACACATAGCGCCTCTGCTCCGTCTCTCAATACCCATGGGGAGATGTTATCTGGCCCCATTGCCTTTGAGGTATCTAGGTCACTCAGAAGCCTCTTCACTTCTTCCTCGGTTGTGTGCACTGTGTCCAGCACTTGGTGGTGTGCCCCACCTCTCCGTCTTTCTGGAGCCCATTCTGTCTCCTCTGTGAACACTTCTTTGAATCTCTTGTTGAGTTCCTCACATACTTCACGGTTATTTCTTGTTGTCTCTCCTCCTTCCTTCCTTAGCCTGATTACCTGGTCCTTGACTGTTGTTTTCCTCCTCATGTGGCTGTATAACAGTTTCGGGTCAGATTTGGCTTTTGCTGCTATGTCGTTTTCATATTGTCTTTGGGCCTCCCTTCTTATCTGTGCATATTCGTTTCTGGCTCTACGACTGCTCTCCTTATTCTCCTGGGCCCTTTGCCTTCTATATTTCTTCCATTCCCTAGCACACTTGGTTTTTGCCTCCCTGCACCTTTGGGTGAACCATGGGCTCATCCCGGCTTTTTCATTATTCCTGTTACCCTTGGGTACAAACCTCTCCTCAGCCTCCTTGCATATTGTTGCTACATATTCCATCATCTCATTAACTGGCTTCCCTGCCAGTTATCTGTCCCACTGAACCCCGTTCAGGAAGTTCCTCATTCCCGTGTAGTCCCCTTTCTTGTAGTTTGGCTTCATTTGTCCTGGCCTTCCTGCTTCTCCCTCCACTTGTAGCTCTACTGTGTATTCGAAGCTTAAAACCACATGATCGCTGACCCCAAGGGGTCTTTCATATGTGATATCCTCGATATTTGCACTACTCAAGGTGAATACTAAGTCCAGTCTTGCTGGTTCATCCTCTCCTCTCTCTAGTAGTGTCCCTTACGTGTTGGTACATGAAATTTTCCAGTACCACCTCCATCATCTTAGCCCTCCATGTATCTTGGCCCCCATGTGGCTCCAAGTTCTCCCAATCGATCTCCTTGTGGTTAAAGTCACCCATGATCAGGAGCTTTGCCCTGCATGCATGAGCTCTTCTAGCCACTGCAGCCATTGTGTCAACCATCGCTCTATTGCTCTCGTCGTACTCTTGCCTTGTCCTCCTGCTGTTCTGTGGTGGGTTATACATCACTGCTATTACCACCTTGGGACCTCCAGAGTGAAGCGTTCCCGCTATGTAATCACTTTCTTCTCCGCTGTCTCCTCTCTCCAGCTCATCAAAATTCCATCGGTTTTTGATCAGCAATGCCACTCCTCCACCCCCCCCCTGTTCCCTCTGTCTTTCCTCAGGATCTGGTATCCCATTGGAAAGATGGCATCTGTTATCATACATGTAAGCTTGGTTTCTGTGAGAGCTATGATGTCCGGCGATGCCTCTTTGACTCTTTCATGCCACTCCTCCCACTTATTTGTTATTCCATCAGCGTTTGTGTACCATACCTTCAGTTTCCTTTCCAACACTGTGGTTTGGGGGGCCTGTGAGGGTGGGAGACCTGGTGGCATATTGTGGGATTCTATAGCTCGGTGTTGGGTGGAAGCTGTGGGTATGGATTGTAGTGTGTGTTGGGATGGTGTGATAGGTTGTGGGGTTCTGAGGATAGTTGTGTGTGTGCTTGCCCTTGCTGCTCTGTTCTGCGCTGACTGACCTCTGCTGGTTCCATCCTTGTCTCCTTTCCTAGCTCCTTTCTCTCTTTTGTCCTCTCCCTCAGCTGCTGTCGTTCTGTGTGTGTGTGTGTGTGTGTGTGTGTGTGTGTGTGTGTGTCTGTCTGTCTATTTGTCTGTCTGTGCATGAGTGGTTGCTGTGGTGCAGATAAGATCTAGAGCAGAGAGACGAGGACCTACAAGAGGTCACTTCATGAGGAGCTTCAAGAGGATTCATCATGAAGAACTGCAAGAGAACACACCATGAGAAGCTTCAAGAGAACACACCATGAGGAGCTTCAAGAGAACACACCATGAGGAGCTTCAAGAGAACACACCATGAGAAGCTTCAAGAGAACACACCATGAGGAGCTTCAAGAGAACACACCATGAGGAGCTTCAAGAGAACAAACCATGAGGAGCTTCAAGACAACACACCATGAGGAGCTTCAAGAGACAGGAAACACTGTAATGTTGGTTTGGTGGTCGAGTTTTGTTTGTCAGGCAGAGTGAGCCACTTCCTCCTGACGCCGTTGAGGACGCCTCTCAGCGGAGATTGTGAACATTTAATATTTTCACCTGAAACTGCACCTCAAGGAGTAAATATGGTTAATATCTAATGAATTAAACGCAAGTCCAAAGCCTTTTATACTTTTTTCTTCCTGAAACGTTTCCCTTACGCCGTTTCTCCAGTCCAATTCAGTGATGACTATATTCGACCGACAATGGTCATTCACTATGTAGACGAAACTTTTCAGAAATACAGATCCTACAATGTTGCACATTTGTGTTTTTCGTCTAGAACATAAAACATATGAACATAAGAAAGTAGGAACACTGCAGTAAGCCTACTGGCCCATACTAGGCAAGTCCTTCTCTATGAAAACTCTCAACTTTCAGTTTTGTTCAGTATTGTGTATCATTATTGTATTGTCTAATACTGTTGATACTTTACGTTTATCTTGGAAATAAAGCGTCATTTTGTTGGATGGCCTTGACCTGACTCATGACCTGACTCATGACCTGACTCATGACCTGACTCATGACCTGACTCATGACCTGACTCATGACCTGACTCATGACCTGACTCATGACCTGACTCATGACCTGACTCATGACCTGACTCATGAACTGACTCATGAACTGACTCATGACCTGACTCATGACCTGACTCATGACCTGACTCATGACCTGACTCATGACCTGACTCATGACCTGACTCATGACCTGACTCATGACCTGACTCATGACCTGACTCATGACCTGACTCATGACCTGACTCATGAACTGACTCATGACCTGACTCATGAACTGACTCATGACCTGACTCATGACCTGACTCATGACCTGACTCATGACCTGACTCATGACCTGACTCATGACCTGACTCATCCCTCCAGCCGCCCAATAATAAAAATTCGCATCACATGGTAAGATGTGAGGATAATGTTCACTTGAACATTTAATTAGGACACCTTTATTGAAGACATTAAGGTCTTGGGACTTAGATGACTTCATGTGTATGTATTTGAAATGATGAATGTCCATGGTAACTTTATATACATATATCTCCTTAGTATGGACTGTTGAAGCCACTTTTTGGCGAAACGTTTCCTCAATAAAGATACCTGAGAGTTACACATGTGTCTAATTTATCAACGTGTCGGTTCTCTGAACCATTCATCAACAAGTTATTCTATTTTGTTCCATCCTCTCTAAGTGTCTGAACCACCTCAACAACCCCTCCTCAGCCCTCTGGATAATACTTTTAGAAACCTCGCACCTCCTTCTAATCTCCAGACTACAGATTATCTGCATTATATTCACAGTGCACATTGCCCTCAGACATGACATCTCCACCGCCTCCAGCTTTCTTCTTGTTGCAACATTCACCACCTATGCTTCACACCCATATAATTTATGAGCGTTGGTATAACTATACTCTCATTTACCTCTTTGCTTCCATGGATAAGGCTCTTTGTCTTCAGAGATTCCTCAGTGCACTACTCTCCTTTTTTCATCACTTCTATGATTCACCTCTTCCCTCATAGAGAAATCTGCTAACAAGTCCACTTCCAAATTTCTGAATATATTCACATCTTCCAAATCTGATATCTAATCTTTCATAACCTAAATTTTTTGTTTTCTTCATCACCTTGCTCTTTCCTACGTTCACTTTCAATTTTCTTTTGCATACTCTTCTAATTTCGTCAACCAAACTCTGTAACTTCTATTCAGAATCCCCCAAAAGCACAGTGTCATTAGCAAAAAGCAACTTTGACAACTCCCACTTTGTGTTAGATTCTTTATCTCTTAATCTCACGCCTCTTGCCAACACCCGAGCATTCACTTCTCTTACAACCCCGTCTATAAATATATTGAACAACCATGGTGACATCACACATCCCTGTCTAGGCCTATTTTTACTGAGAAATAATCTCCCACTATCATATATACTCTAACCTGAGCCCCACTAACCTCGTAAAAACTGTTAACTGCTTTCAGTAACCTACCTCCTATTCCATACATCTGCAACAACTTCCACGTTGCTCCCCTATCCACTCTATAATATGCCTTTTCCACATCCATAAAAGGAAGGAAAACCTCTTTATCCTTATTTAAATACTGTTCCCCTATATGCTTCACTGTTAACATATGGTCTACACACTCCTTACCCTTCCTAAAGCCTCCTTGAATATCTGTGATGCTGCTCTCCGTCTTACTTCTTGCAAACACACACACACACACACACAAACACACACACACACACACACACACACATACACAAACACACACACACAAACACACGCACACACAAACACACACACAAACACACACACTCACACACACACTCAAAAAAACACACACACACACGCACACTCACACACACA
>NC_091327.1:31177844-31180344 GCF_038502225.1 Cherax quadricarinatus
GCCAGTTGTGAGTGTGGGGGAAGTTCGTGAGGCAGTAGGTAAAATGAAAGGGGGTAAGGCAGCCGGGATTGATGGGATAAAGATAGAAATGTTAAAAGCAGGTGGGGATATAGTTTTGGAGTGGTTGGTGCAATTATTTAATAAATGTATGGAAGAGGGTAAGGTACCTAGGGATTGGCAGAGAGCATGCATAGTTCCTTTGTATAAAGGCAAAGGGGGCAAAAGAGAGTGCAAAAATTATAGGGGTATAAGTCTGTTGAGTATACCTGGTAAAGTGTATGGTAGAGTTATTATTGAAAGAATTAAGAGTAAGACGGAGAATAGGATAGCAGATGAACAAGGAGGCTTTAGGAAAGGTAGGGGGTGTGTGGACCAGGTGTTTACAGTGAAACATATAAGTGAACAGTATTTAAATAAGGCTAAAGAGGTCTTTGTAGCATTTATGGATTTGGAAAAGGCGTATAACAGGGTGGATAGGGGGGCAATGTGGCAAATGTTGCAGGTGTATGGTATAGGAGGTAGGTTACTGAAAGCAGTGAAGAGTTTTTACGAGGATAGTGAGGCTCAAGCTAGAGTATGTAGGAAAGAGGGAAAATATTTCCCAGTAAAAGTAGGCCTTAGACAAGGATCTGTGATGTCACCGTGGTTGTTTAATATATTTATAGATGGGGTTGTAAGAGAAGTAAATGCGAGGGTCTTGGTAAGAGGCGTGGAGCTAAAAGATAAAGAATCACACATAAAGTGGGAGTTGTCACAGCTGCTCTTTACTGATGACACTGTGCTCTTGGGAGATTCTGAAGAGATTCTGCAGAGATTGGTGGATGAATTTGGTAGAGTATGCAAAAGAAGAAAATTAAAAGTGAATACAGGAAAGAGTAAGGTTATGTGGATAACAAAAAGATTAGGTGATGAAAGATTGGATATCAGATTGGAAGGAGAGAGTATGGAGGAGGTGAATGTATTCAGATATTTGGGAGTGGACGTGTCAGCGGATGGGTCTATGAAAGATGAGGTGAATCATAGAATTGATGAGGGGAAAAGAGTGAGTGGTGCACTTAGGAGTCTGTGGAGACAAAGAACTTTGTCCTTGGAGGCAAAGAGGGGAATGTATGAGAGTATAGTTTTACCAACGCTCTTATATGGGTGTGAAGCATGGGTGATGAATGTTGCAGCGAGGAGAAGGCTGGAGGCAGTGGAGATGTCATGTCTGAGGGCAATGTGTGGTGTGAATATAATGCAGAGAATTCGTAGTTTAGAAGTTAGGAGGAGGTGCGGGATTACCAAAACTGTTGTCCAGAGGGCTGCAGAAGGGTTGTTGAGGTGGTTCGGACATGTAGAGAGAATGGAGCGAAACAGAATGACTTCAAGAGTGTATCAGTCTGTAGTGGAAGGAAGGCGGGGTAGGGGTCGGCCTAGGAAAGGTTGGAGGGAGGGGGTAAAGGAGGTTTTGAGTGCGAGGGGCTTGGACTTCCAGCAGGCATGCGTGAGCGTGTTTGATAGGAATGAATGGAGACAAATGGTTTTTAATACTTGACGTGCTGTTGGAGTGTGAGCAAAGTAACATTTATGAAGGGGTTCAGGGAAACCGGCAGGCCGGACTTGAGTCCTGGAGATGGGAAGTACAGTGCCTGCACTCTGAAGGAGGGGTGTTAATGTTGCAGTTTAAATTGTAGTGTAAAGCACCCTTCTGGCAAGACAGTGATGGAGTGAATGATGGTGAAAGTTTATCTTTTTCGGACCACCCTGCCTTGGTGGGAATCGGCCAGTGTGATAATAAGTAATAATAATAAATATATATATATATATATATATATATATATATATATATATATATATATATATATATATGTATATATATATATATATATATATGTATATATATATATATATATATATATATATATATATATATATATATATATATATATATATATATATATATATATATATTTGAAGTGCTCAGGGTACAGGGAGTGAAACATTTACACTAAAGGTGTCCTGTGAATAAATGATGAAACGAAACTTACAAGTTGATGAATAATATTCATGTGCAACACCTGGGTATCCTGACCTTGTCAGTACTGCCTCTACCATCAGTAATATAACACTTGTCTGACACAGCAACACCATGGTATCATGGTACAGGGGAAGTCTTCTGCAACTCCTTTGCTAAACAGCTGTTCGCCATGACCTGCTTCCACTAGCGAGCCACACTCACTTATGACTTCAACTCCAGCTGCTACACCTTACTCCTACCCGATTATATAAGTTCTGGCTACATTTCCATGCTTGAACCTTGAAGGACTGACCACCTACTACCAAGGCTAGCTGACTGATCACACCAAAGCTAATACTTCAGTGTTTTTAGCATTATAGTCGCCTGTATTCGATTGAAGAAGCCTGTTGTGAGGGCGAAACGTTTAACATCAACATTAAAGATACCCAAGAGCTGCACCTGTGTTATGTTTATCAAAAGTGATCTATGCCAATGTTTTCGTAC
>NC_091327.1:31185344-31190344 GCF_038502225.1 Cherax quadricarinatus
CCACTACCACCACTACCACCACTACCACCACTACTACTCTTGTAGGACTGCAGTTCTGGGTTGAGCTGTAAACAGTGAACACAGACACAAATATCGCATATGTCAATACAAATAAAACAGAGTGCCACAGGTTATAATGGGATGCATATCATTTAACCGCCTTAGAGAGTCTGGCTAACAGGAATGATTACCCTAGACTAGGTAATCGTGCTGGCCATCGAATTCACTCGTAACAAGTCGAAATGCCACTATATGATCTAGGGCTTTATGCCACTCCTCGACGGCTCTGATACCCTTAACACATAAAACGATGATACTTGTTGGTCATATGTCATATGTCTACACCTCTACCATCACCACCACACTCACCACCACTCACTGCAGCCCCCGTCACCACCATCATCACCACCAACAACAACAACATCACAACCAGCACTACAACCACAATCTACACTTCTCTCTACCACTAAATATTAAATCTCTGAAAACAAGAATAATTACAAATTAATAAATTTATTTACAAATTAAGAACAAATATTCAGCAAATATATTTAATGTAAACATTGCTAATAAATAATAACTATGAAGACATGCTAGCACTTCCTAGACTAACAATGTATATATAATTTAGATTCTAGAAAGCTTCTTTGATTTGTTGTGGAGTCAGGCTCATCAACAAATAAAAGGAGCCAGCTGCTACAACATGCGTCTGTTTACATTGCAAGTTGCTCCATAAACATCTTTTCTATGTTCATGTCATCATAATAAGTTATAGACTAGGCTAACTTATCAACTATATCTTGCAGGAGTAATTCAATGGGTGTGTCTGTATCTGGCTTCTCCAACGAGTATGTTATTAGTGTCATTATGTGAGTCAAGTGCCTTCAGTGATGACTTAGAAGTCAAGTTCAGTGTCATATGTTGACTTTAGTGCCATTAAAATGTCAAATAATTCAGTTTGCAACATAGACGCCCAGTTGTTAGTAAAATTCATTTGCTTAACTCAACATGGTTGTTACTATAATTATTATCCAGGAAGGTGACAGCAAGAGCAGATGCAACTCTGCCAGTAGACTCCTTCTTAGATCCATCAGTGTATGTAATTTGTGATATATTATTACTAACAGTTTTAGGCTAGAAGTTGCCTTTGCAACTAATTTATGGAAGAAATAACTTATAAGTGATAAGATTCTTGAGAGAGGCTTTAATATTTGTGATACACAATAAATGCAACTTCCATAGAGGGGAGAAATACCTTCTTGTCTTAGAAACACAGTTCGTGCAGGTTATAAAGCTTAATATACTTGCATGTTTTCACAAGCCATTTAGATCTTGCTTATTTACTACTAGAAATTTTGTAAGAGTTATAATGACGGTGTCTGGTTAATTTCTTGATACTCACAGTTAGGGTTGTGTTGCCTGAGCGGCGTGTTTATTGTGAAGCGCGACCGCAAAAAACAGGATAACAGAGGCTACAGTGGGTCTTTGTCAGACATCTCTGAGCACTGTTACATCACTAGGACGAAATATTAGTCATTAGATATTTTACAATTACTTCATATATTTGTATACAGTATGTTAAGGAATACGATATCTTATTATCACTAAAAAAAAACATTAATTAGGCTGCAGTCCTCTCTGTAAAAAAAAAAACTGGTCATTCATCTGGTCGATGCAAAATGTGGATACAACCTGAAGATTTCAGACATCTTGTCATTAAAAATGAGTTTTCTTTTTTTTTGCTACACCCTTCAAGGTTTGCATGGAGATGACTGAACTCTAAGATACAATGCTCCAGTATATGGCCCTGTCTCTGTCCACACACTAGTGTATGGCCCTGTCTCTGTCCACACACTAGTGTATGGCCCTGTCTCTCTCCACACACTAGTGTATGGCCCTGTCTCTGTCCACACACTAGTGTATGGCCCTGTCTCTCTCCACACACTAGTGTATGGCCCTGTCTCTGTCCACACACTAGTGTATGGCCCTGTCTCTCTCCACACACTAGTGTATGGCCCTGTCTATGTCCACACACTAGTGTATGGCCCTGTCTCTGTCCACACACTAGTGTATGGCCCTGACTCTGTCCACACACTAGTGTATGGCCCTGTCTCTGTCCACACACTAGTGTATGGCCCTGTCTCTGTCCACACACTAGTGTATGGCCCTGTCTCTGTCCACACACTAGTGTATGGCCCTGTCTCTGTCCACACACTAGTGTATGGCCCTGTCTCTGTCCACACACTAGTGTATGGCCCTGTCTCTGTCCACACACTAGTGTATGGCCCTGTCTCTGTCCACACACTAGTGTATGGCCCTGTCTCTGTCCACACACTAGTGTATGGCCCTGCCTCTGTCCACACATTAGTGTATGGCCCTGACTCTGTCCACACATTAGTGTATGGTCCTGTCTCTATCCACACATTAGTGTATGGTCCTGTCTCTATCCACACACTAGTACATGGCCCTGTCTCTGCCCACGCACTAGTGTATGGCCCTGCCTCTGTCCACACATTAGTGTATGGCCCTGACTCTGTCCACACACTAGTGTATGGCCCTGTCTCTGTCCACACACTAGTGTATGGCCCTGTCTCTGTCCACACACTAGTGTATGGCCCTGTCTCTCTCCACACACTAGTGTATGGCCCTGTCTCTGTCCACACACTAGTGTATGGCCCTGTCTCTGTCCACACACTAGTGTATGGCCCTGACTCTGTCCACACACTAGTGTATGGCCCTGTCTCTGTCCACACACTAGTGTATGGCCCTGTCTCTGTCCACACACTAGTGTATGGCCCTGTCTCTGTCCACACACTAGTGTATGGCCCTGTCTCTGTCCACACACTAGTGTATGGCCCTGTCTCTGTCCACACACTAGTGTATGGCCCTGTCTCTGTCCACACACTAGTGTATGGCCCTGTCTCTGTCCACACACTAGTGTATGGCCCTGTCTCTGTCCACACACTAGTGTATGGCCCTGCCTCTGTCCACACATTAGTGTATGGCCCTGACTCTGTCCACACATTAGTGTATGGTCCTGTCTCTATCCACACATTAGTGTATGGTCCTGTCTCTATCCACACACTAGTACATGGCCCTGTCTCTGCCCACGCACTAGTGTATGGCCCTGCCTCTGTCCACACATTAGTGTATGGCCCTGACTCTGTCAACACACTAGTGTATGGTCCTGTCTCTGTCCACACACTAGTATATGGTCCTGTCTCTGTCCATGCACTAGTGTATGGCCCTGCCTCTGTCCACACATTAGTGTATGGCCCTGTCTCTGTCCACACACTAGTGTATGGCCTTGTCTCTGTCCACACACTAGTGTATGGCCCTGTCTCTGACCACACCCTAGTGTATGGCCCTGTCTCTGTCCACACACTGGTGTATGGCCTTGTCTCTGTCCACACACTAGTGTATGACCCTGTCTCTGTCCTCACCCTAGTGTATGGCCCTGTCTCTGTCCACACACTAATGTATGGCCCTGTCTCTGCCCACACACTAGTGTATGACTCTGTCTCTGTTCACACACTAGTGTATGGCCCTGTCTCTGTCCACACACTAGTGTATGGCCCTGCTTTTGTCTACACACTAGTGTATGGCCCTGTCTCTGTCCACACATTAGTGTATGGTCCTGTCTCTGTCCACACTCTAGTGTATGGCCCTGTTTCTGTCCACACACAAGTGTATGGTCCTTTCTCTGTCCACACTCTAGTGTATGGCCCTGACTCTGTCCACACACTAGTATATGGCACTGTCTTTGTCCACACATTAGTGTATGGCCTAGTCTCTGTCTACACACTAGGGTATGGCCTTGTCTCTGTCCACACACTAGTGTATGGCCCTGTCTCTGCTCACACACTAGTGTATGGCTCTGTCTCTGTCCACACACTAGTGTATGGCCCTGTCTCTGTCCACACACTAGTGTATGGTCCTGTCTCTGTCCACACAATAGTGTATGGCCCTGTCTCTGTCCACACACTAGTGTATGGCTCTGTCTCTGTCCACACACTAGTGTATGGCCTAGTCTCTGTCCACACACTAGTGTATGGCCCTGTCTCTGTCCACACATAAGTATGTGGCCCTGTCTTTGTCCACACACTAGTGTATGGCCTAGTCTCTGTCCACACAATAGTGTATGGCCCCGTCTCTGTCCACACACTATTATATGGCCCTGTCTCTGTCCACACACTAGTGTATGGCCTAGTCTCTGTCCACACTCTAGTGTATGGCCCTGTCTCTGTCCACACACTAGTATATGGCCCTGTCTCTGTCCGCACACTAGTGTATGGCCCTGTCTCTGTCCACACTCTAGTGTATGGCCCTGTCTCTGTCCACACACTAGTATATGGCCCTGTCTCTGTCCGCACACTAGTGTATGGCCCTGTCTCTGTCCACACTCTAGTGTATGGCCCTGTCTCTGTCCACACTCTAGTGTATGGCCCTGTCTCTGTCCACACACTTTGCATTTTATGTTAATGACACTGCATACAAACCGTACTGGCGTTAGTCTAGCAGTAACAACATCTTGCAATCTACTGACCTTGTTACTTTCTCCATAGATACGTTTGACTTGACACATATCATTATATTGGATGATGGATCTGTTAGTGTTTATCTGTACACTTCCAAATATTAAATGGACGCAAGACTTAGAAACAGGACCGAATTGACAACTGTTCCATAACTGTGAGGCATCTTGGACTTATTTGCCTCTAAATCCCAAGATAAGACTAAATTTAGTAACCCTGCAATCCTCGTTTTCTGGGAGCCATCTTCTTCGAGGGCTTACCCAATAATTACTTGGATTTGTCCTTCCTAAGAGTATGCTCCACAGTTTGAATGGGTCCAGGATACAGGATAAGGACCATATTGGCAACTCTACCATAACCCAGTGGATCGGGGTATTTTTTTCCTCTGCATCAGTTGTGACAGAATTTAGAAAACTTGCATTTCTCGATAACCTGAGCCATCCTCTCTATGAGACCTGCCAGAAG
>NC_091327.1:31192844-31195344 GCF_038502225.1 Cherax quadricarinatus
ACTTCCCCAACCCCAATATACCTCTCAGACCACAGTCTTAGAAAAGAAGTTGAAGGTGTGGTATACAAATGCAGATGGAATAACAAACAAGTATGAGGAGTGGCACGAAAGAATCAAAGAGACATCCACAGACATAATAGCACTCACAGAAACAAAACTCACCAGAATAATAACAGATTCAATCTTTCCATCCGGATACCAAATCCTCAGGAAAGACAGAGGGAGGAGAGGGGGAGGAGGAGTTGCATTGCTCATTAAAAACCAGTGGGATTTTGAGAAAATGGAAGGAATGGATGACATGCGCGAAAGGGACTACTTAGTAGGAACAATCCAGTCTGAGGGACATAAGGTGATAATTGCAGTAATGTACAACCCACCACAGAACTGCAGGAGGCCAAGAGAAGAATACGATGAGAGCAACAGAGCAATGATCGACACACTAGCCGAGGTGGCCAGGAGGGCACACATGGGGGGAGCAAAGTTACTAGTTATGGGTGATTTCAATCACAAGGAGATTGACTGGGAAAACCTGGAGCCCCATAGGGGTCCCGAAACATGGAGAGCCAAGATGATGGATGTGGTACTGGAAAACCTCATGCATCAACTGTTAGAGACACTACCAGAGAGAGAGGAGAGGATGAACCAGCAAGGCTGGACCTTGTATTCACCATGAGTAGTTCGGACATCGAGGGTATCATGTATGAAAGGCCCCTGGGAGCTAGTGATCATGTGGTTCTGTGCTTCGACTACATAGTTGAGCTCCAAGTGGAGAGAGTAGCAGGAATAGGCTGGGATAAACCAAACTACAAAAGGGGGAACTACTCAGCCACGAGGAACTTCCTTCAAGACATTCAGTGGGAGAGGGAACTGACAGGAAAACCAGTACAAGAAATGATGGACTATGTAGCAACAAAATGCAAGGAGGCAGAGGAGAGGTTTGTTCCCAAGGGAAACAGAAATAATGGGAAGAACAGAACGAGTCCTTGGTTCACCCAAAGGTGTAGGGAGGCAAAAACTAGGTGTACTAGAGAATGGAAAAGGTACAGAAGACAGGGAACTCAGGAAAATAAAGAAATCAGCCGAAGAGCCAGAAACGAATATGCACAGATAAGAAGGGAGGCTCAGAGACAATATGAAAATGACATAGCATCAAAAGTAAAGACTGACCCGAAGCTGTTGTACAGCCACATCAGGAGGAAAACAACAGTCAAGGACCAGGTAATCAGACTGAGGAAGGGTGATGGGGAATTCACAAGAAACGACCAAAAGGTATGTCAGGAGCTCAACACAAGATTTAAAGAGGTATTTACAGTGGAAACCAGTAGGACTCCAGGTAATCAGAACAGGGGGGCACACCAGCAAGTGCTGGATGAGGTACATATAACCAAGGAGGAGGTGAAGAAGTTGCTATGCGAACTTGACACCTCAAAGGCGGTGGGACCAGACAACATCTCTCCATGGGTCCTTAAAGAGGGAGCCGAGATATTGTGTGAGCCATTAACAAAGATCTTCAACACATCATTTGAAACTGGGCAACTCCCTGAGGTATGGAAAATGGCAAATGTAGTCCCAATTTTTAAAAAGGGAGACAGACATGAGGCACTAAACTACAGACCTGTATCACTAACGTGTATAGTATGCAAGGTCATGGAGAAGATCATCAGGAGGAGAGTGGTGGGGCACCTGGAAAGAAACAAGTGTATAATTGACAACCAGCACGGTTTCAGGGAAGGAAAATCCTGTGTCACAAACCTACTAGAGTTTTATGACAAGGTGACAGAAGTAAGACAAGAGAGAGAGGGGTGGATCGACTGCGTATTTTTGGACTGCAACAAGGCCTTTGACACAGTTCCTCACAAGAGGTTACTGCAAAAGCTAGAGGATCAGGCACACATAACAGGAAAGGCACTGCAATGGATCAGAGAATACCTGACAGGAAGGCAACAACGAGTCATGGTACGCGACGAGGTGTCAGACTGGGCGCCTGTGACAAGCGGGGTTCCAAAGGGGTCAGTCCTAGGTCCTGTGCTGTTCTTGGTATATGTGAACGACATAACGGAAGGGATAGACTCAGAAGTGTCCTTGTTTGCAGATGATGCGAAGTTAATGAGAAGAATCAAATCGGATGAGGATCAGGTAGGACTACAAAGAGACCTGGACAGGCTACAAGCCTGGTCCAGCAACTGGCTCCTTGAATTTAACCCTGCCAAATGCAAAGTCATGAAGATCGGGGAAGGGCAAAGAAGACCGCAGACACAATATAGTTTAGATGGCCAAAGACTGCAAACCTCACTCAAGGAAAAAGATCTGGGGGTGAGCATAACACCGAACATATCTCCTGAGGCGCACATCAATCAGATAACTGCTGCAGCATACGGGCGCCTGGCAAACCTACGGATAGCGTTCCGATACCTCAGTAAGGATTCGTTTAAGACTCTGTATACCATTTACGTCAGGCCCATACTGGAGTATGCAGCACCAGTTTGGAATCCACACCTAG
>NC_091327.1:31200344-31212844 GCF_038502225.1 Cherax quadricarinatus
CACAGGATTTTCCTTCCCTGAAACCGTGCTGGTTGTCAATTATACACTTGTTTCTTTCCAGGTGCCCCACCACTCTCCTCCTGATGATCTTCTCCATGACCTTGCATACTATACACGTTAGTGATACAGGTCTGTAGTTTAGTGCCTCATGTCTGTCTCCCTTTTTAAAAATTGGGACTACATTTGCCATTTTCCATACCTCAAGGAGTTGCCCAGTTTCAAATGATGTGTTGAAGATCTTTGTTAATGGCTCACACAATATCTCTGCTCCCTCTTTAAGGACCCATGGAGAGATGTTGTCTGGTCCCACCCCTTTTGAGGTGTCAAGTTTCCATAGCAGCTTCTTCACCTCCTCCTTGGTTATATGTACCTCATCCAGCACTTGCTGGTGTGCCCCCCTGTTCTGATTTCCTGGAGTTCTACTGGTTTCCACTGTAAATACTTCTTTAAATCTTGTGTTGAGCACCTGACATACCTCTTGGTCGTTTCTTGTGAACTCCCCATCACCCTTCCTCAGTCTGATTACCTGGTCCTTGACTGTTGTTTTCCTCCTGATGTGGCTGTACAACAGCTTCGGGTCAGTCTTTACTTTTGATGCTATGTCATTTTCATATTGTCTCTGAGCCTCCCTTCTCATCTGTGCATATTCGTTTCTGGCTCTTCGGCTGATTTCTTTATTTTCCTGAGTTCTCTGTCTTCTGTACCTTTTCCATTCTCTAGTACACCTAGTTTTTGCCTCCCTATACCTTTGGGTGAACCAAGGACTCGTTCTGTTCTTCCCATTATTTCTGTTTCCCTTGGGAACAAACCTCTCCTCTGCCTCCTTGCATTTTGTTGCCACATAGTCCATCATTTCTTGTACTGGTTTTCCTGTCAGTTCCCTCTCCCACTGAATGTCTTGAAGGAAGTTCCTCATGCCTGAGTAGTTCCCTCTTTTGTAGTTTGGTTTTTCCCAGCCTATTCCTGCTACTCTCTCCACTTGGAGCTCAACTATGTAGTCGATGCACAGAACCACATGATCACTAGCTCCCAGGGGCCTTTCATACATGATTCCCTCGATGTCCGAACTACTCAAGGTGAATACAAGGTCCAGCCTTGCTGGTTCATCCTCTCCTCTCTCTCTGGTAGTATCTCTAACATGTTGACGCATGAGGTTTTCCAGTACCACATCCATCATCTTGGCTCTCCATGTTTCGGGACCCCCATGGGGTTCCAGGTTTTCCCAGTCAATCTCCTGGTGATTGAAATCACCCATAACTAGTAACTTTGCTCCCCCCATGTGTGCTCTCCTGGCCACATCGGCTAGTGTGTCGATCATTGCTCTGTTGCTCTCATCGTATTCTTCTCTTGGCCTCCTGCAGTTCTGTGGTGGGTTGGACATTACTGCAATTATCACCTTATGTCCCTCAGACTGGATTGTTCCTACTAAGCAGTCCCTTTCGTCCGTGCCATCCATTCCCTTCATGTTCTCAAATCCCCACTGGTTTTTAATGAGCAGTGCAACTCCTCCTCCTCCTCTCCTCCCTCTGTCTTTCCTGAGGATTTGATATCCGGATGGAAAGATTGAATCTGTTACTATTCTGGTGAGTTTTGTTTCTGTGAGTGCTGTTATGTCTGGGGATGTCTCCTTGATTCTTTCGTGCCACTCCTCATACTTGTTTGTTATTCCATCTGCATTTGTATACCACACCTTCAACTTCTTTTCTAAGACTGTGGTCTGGGAGGTATATTGGGGTTGGGGAAGTGGGAGACCTGGTAAGGAACTATGGGTTGTTGCTGTGGGGGTGGAGTTTGTAATGTAGTGGGTGGGGGCATTGGATGTGGCATGGGTGTGTGTGTGTGTGTGTGTGTGTGTGTGTGTGTGTGTGTGTGTGTGTGTGTGTGTGTGTGTGTGTGTGCTTGTGTATGTGTGTGTGTGTGTTTGTGTGCGTGTGTGTGTGTGCGTGTGTGCATGTGTGCGTGTGTGTGTGTGTGTTTGTGTGTGTGTGTGTTTGTGTGTGTGTGTGTGTGTCTGTTTGTGTGTGTGTGTGTGTGTTTGTGTGTGTGTGTGTGTACTCACCTATTTGTACTCACCTATTTGTGGTTGCAGGGGTCGATTCATAGCTCCTGGCCCCGCCTCTTCACTGATTGCTACTAGGTCCTATCTCTTCCTGCCCCATGAGCTTTATCGTACCTCGCCTTAAAACTATGTATGGTTCCCGCCTCCACTACTTCACTTTATAGGCCATTCCACGGCCTGACCGCTCTATGACTGAGGAAATACTTTCTAACATCCCTTTGATTCATCTGAGTCTTCAACTTCCAATTGTGACCTCTTGTGTCTGTGTCCCATCTCTGGAACATCCCGTCTTTGTCCACCTTGTCTATTCCGCGCAGTATTTTATATGTCGTTATCATGTCTCCCCTGACCCTCCTGTCCTCCAGTGTCGTCAGGCCGATTTCCCTCAACCTTTCTTCGTAGGACAAGTCTTGTTGCAAACCTTTGCACCTTCTCTAATATCTTGACGTGCTTGACTAGGTGTGGATTCCAAACTGGTGCTGCATACTCCAGTATGGGCCTGACGTAAATGGTATACAGAGTCTTGAACGAATCCTTGCTGAGGTATCGGAACGCTATCCGTAGGTTTGCCAGGCGCCCGTATGCTGCAGCAGTTATCTGATTGATGTGCGCCTCGGAAGATATACTCGGTGTTATACTCACCCCCAGATCTTTTTCCTTGAGTGAAGTTTGCAGACTTTGGCCATCTAAACTATATTGTGTCTGCGGTCTTCTTTGCCCTTCCCCAATCTTCATGACTTTGCATTTGGCAGGGTTAAACTCAAGGAGCCAGTTGCTGGACCAGGCTTGTAGCCTGTCCAGGTCTCTTTGTAGTCCTGCCTGATCCTCATCCGATTTGAGTCTTCTCATTAACTTCACATCATCTGCAAACAAGGACACTTCTGAGTCTATCCCTTCCGTTACGTCGTTCACATATACCAAGAACAGCACAGGTCCTAGGACTGACCCCTGTGGAACCCCGCTTGTCACAGGCGCCCACTCTGGCACCTCGTCACGTACTATGACTCGTTGTTGCCTCCCTGTCAGGTATTCTCTGATCCATTGCAGTGCCTTTCCTGTTATGTGTGTCTGTGTGTTTGTGTGTGTGTGTGTGTGTGTGTGTGTGTGTGTGTGTGTGTGTGTGTGTGTGTGTGTGTGTGTGTGCGCTTGTGTGAGTGTGTGTGTGTGAGTGTGTGTGTGTGTGTGTGTGTGTGCTTGTGTGTGTGTGTGTGTTTGTGTGTGTTTTTGTGTGTGTGTGTGTGTGTGTGTGTGTGTGTGTGTGTGTGTGTGTGTGTGCTTGTGTGTGTGTGTGTGTGTGTGTGTGTGTGTGTGTGTGTGTGTGTGTGCATGTGTGTGTGTGTGTGTGCATGTGTGTGTGTGTGTTCAAAATTTTAACTAAAATTGAAATATTTTGGAATACAAAAGTACTGATTTAGAGCGGAAGTTCTTAATCTTTCTTTGTATAGACTCCTTAAAGAAGAACCCTGTTTCTATGAACCACTTAAAGAAGAGCCCTATATCTATGGACCACTTAAAAAAGAACCCTGTATCTATGGACCATTTAAAGAACCCTGCATCTTTGGACTTCTTAAAGAAGAACCCTGTATATTTAGACCACTTAAAAAAAGAACCCTTTATGTAGAGACCACTTAAAGAAAACCCCCTGTATCTACGCATCAATTAAAGAAGAACCCTGTATCTATGGAGCGCTTACAGGAGAACCCTGCATTTCTGGACCACTTGAAGACCCCTGTGTATGTAGACTATTTAAAGTGGAACCCTGTATTTGTAGATGACTCATCGAAGAACCTTTTATCTGAGGTTTATTTAAAGTAGAACCTTGTACCTGTAGATCACTTAAAGTCGAACCTCATATCTGAGAATCACGCTCCTCTTTAAAGGTTCCTAACCACATTAAAGAACAAATAATACAGGAAAATCTTACTAACAAAAGACAGGACTAAACAATAGGTTTAAGACTTACTCCTTGTTTTATCACTGACTTTATTCTTCACATAAAACTTACGACTTGCTTTATCAATAACTTCTTGGCATAAGAAAATTGAATTAATGCAGTATTTCTGTCCATAAGGAACGAAACTCATTCTTTTGAAAAACCTGTCAAGAAGTGCGAGTGGGAAGATTGAAGGTTAGAAGAGAAAAAGAAGATTATTTGATATCGGAAGGAATCTGGAAGGAAAGGTTGAATGGAGATGGAAGGAGGGTGAGGGAGAGTAAATGTGGGTGGGTGGAAAGATGGAAGGAGGACGAGGGAAGGAAATTAGGAATGAAGAGGGAGCCAGGGTGAACAGAGTTAATGAGATACTTGACAATGTTTCTTTGTCACCAGAGTTCGTATATTTGGTTGAAAGGCAGAGAGGGCACATAGAAGGTCGGGTTCAATATTCAACTTAGATCAGCGTTGCGACTTCATTATCAACAGTGTGGAGAACACAGACTCACAAAAATAATGTTGAGGAAAATGATATCGAAGTTGCCAAAACAAGAAAACCGATTTTGCAATAAACTTTGCTTTGCCTTCATCCAAAATATGCCAAGTTCTTCTTCTGTAACCCCGTCATTGGTGATAATGTCATAGACGAGGTCCAAGAACTTTTCGTGTTTCTCCTCAGAAAAATCATCTACCCGACATTTGAAAGAATTTCTTGTCATGGTCAACCTCAATTTCAGAGAGGTATTGTTTGAGCTCTTCTGCGAAGGATTTCAGATGATCTTTGAAACTTGTCATGCAAAGCTTGTTCAACTGGATTATGACCGAGAACTTCCGTGTGATTGTAAAAGCAGACATTTCCAGTATCTACGTTTCCCTGCCCGAGATGAAGCCTTGCAGTGAAAGACCATCACAGTAAATGTGGCTAATTCATTCAGTGCTTAAAACATTCACGTAATGTAAGCAAGAGATAACACAAAACTTTCACTATTGAATGAAGTTTGAAGATCAAGTTCCCCTTCCCCCTTCCCAGCTTCTGCCGAATCCCGATCCTGACAGTGTGTTGAGATCACTATCACTGCTGTTGCTCACAATCTTTATGGTAATTTGTAACGCCATGGTGAAGTTCTCAGGAAGAGTCTTGGAAGCAAGTGTCTCACGATCAATCATGCAGTGAGTGCCTACAACACTACAGCTTGTCTTATTTAGCCTTTAGGATGAATCCTGATGATGAGCCAAATATTGCAGGAACACCATCAGTACAAACACCCACAGAGATGCTCCCGTGAGAGGCCCACCTTTTTAGAAAAAGAAATGCAGAAACTAAGATAGTAACACTATCAATATTAGTAGTTGTTTCCAGTGGGGGACAAAGAGAAATTCCTCTTCAATTGACGCTTCATGCCGACATCTGGCAAGTACGAGAAGTTGTGAACAAGAGGCTGCATCTGTTGTTTCATCCACCTGAACTGAAAATAACTCAGATTATTTTACCTCTCATCCCTTGAACAAGAATGTCTCCTGACATATCAGAAATTCGTGATTTTACCGTATCATTTGACAGTGACACCTGCTGGACTTCAGCACAACTTGACTCCCCAAAAATGCAGATGTACCCTCGACATGATGCAATGCTTGATTAAGGTCTCTTCAGCAGTGTGTGGCTTGTTGGCGAGAGTGATCATCAAAGATACTTCATGTGATACCTGCTGCCAGAAAGATCCGTCTTGTGTAGCTTTTTTCAGACCAGCTCAATTTGTTGTGAAGTGCTCAACAGATTTAACTGCGACCTCTGAGTGAACTTTGGACAGATGAAACTTTAGCTATTGGCATCTTTGAGTCATTCGTTAATATATTTGCTCAAATAACTCAATGTTAAAATTAAAGACCATCTTTTGTCCAGTATGTGAACCCACATTGAAGGTAAATTTCATCATATTTTTTTTTTAATTTTTGTTGGATCCCTTGACACACTGTAGCAAAGAAAAACCTTCACTGAAATAATAAACTAATACACTTCTCTGACAAACATAACATTAAATAACCAACCACTGATGTCAGTAGTGTTACTATGTACTTGTCTAGTACCCAGCAACACTACTGACAGTTCGGTCACGATACCGGCACTGAAACACATTGTAACACAAATATCAGCATTTTTTAGGCTATCTCAGACACAATATGATGTTGGAGATGAACACGTCTCATAAATGTAACTTATGATTTTCAAAGTTATTATGAAAAGCTAAGAAAATTTTTAGTTGTCGTAATATGTATACAGTTAAAGACTGGAGGTCATTTTAAGCAATTGTTACTGGCTGGACATCAGAAAGTAACACACACACCTGATACTTATGATGACTAGGGCAAAACTGAGTCAAAGGGACTGATAACTAGATAACTATCAAATGTTACATGAAATATTTCAGTCTTCTGTTGCCCTGTCATTAGAAATTAAGAATTACAGTTTTATTGGGAGACTGTTCCAAATATATAACATATATTTCATGTGTGACCTAGAAAAATAAAATCAGTTCGTTAAAATTATTACTAATATTTCTTAAATCTGTGGACGGCTTGCAAACAAGCCATGGACCACTAGTTGTTCATGGTCCACGGCTTGCAAACAAGCCATGGACCACTAGTTGTTCATGGTCCACGGCTTGCAAACAAGCCATGGACCACTAGTTGTTCATGGTCCGCGGCTTGCAAACAAGCCATGGACCACTAGTTGTTCATGGTCCACGGCTTGCAAACAAGCCATGGACCACTAGTTGTTCATGGTCCACGGCTTGCAAACAAGCCATGGACCACTAGTTGTTCATGGTCCGCGGCTTGCAAACAAGCCATGGACCACTAGTTGTTCATGGTCCACGGCTTGCAAACAAGCCATGGACCACTAGTTGTTCATGGTCCACGGCTTGCAAACAAGCCAAGGACCACTAGTTGTTCATGGTCCGCGGCTTGCAAACAAGCCATGGACCACTAGTTGTTCATGGTCCGCGGCTTGCAAACAAGCCATGGACCACTAGTTGTTCATGGTCCGCGGCTTGCAAACAAGCCATGGACCACTAGTTGTTCATGGTCCGCGGCTTGCAAACAAGCCATGGACTACTAGTTGTTCATGGTCCGCGGCTTGCAAACAAGCCATGGACCACTAGTTGTTCATGGTCCGCGGCTTGCAAACAAGCCATGGACCACTAGTTGTTCATGGTCCGCGGCTTGCAAACAAGCCATGGACCACTAGTTCTTCATGGTCCGCGGCTTGCAAACAAGCCATGGACCACTAGTTGTTCATGGTCCGCGGCTTGCAAACAAGCCATGGACCACTAGTTGTTCATGGTCCGCGGCTTGCAAACAAGCCATGGACCACTAGTTGTTCATGGTCCGCGGCTTGCAAACAAGCCATGGACCACTAGTTGTTCATGGTCCGCGGCTTGCAAACAAGCCATGGACTACTAGTTGTTCATGGTCCGCGGCTTGCAAACAAGCCATGGACCACTAGTTGTTCATGGTCCGCGGCTTGCAAACAAGCCATGGACCACTAGTTGTTCATGGTCCACGGCATGCAAACAAGCTAAGGACCACTAGTTGTTCATGGTCCGCGGCTTGCAAACAAGCCATGGACCACTAGTTGTTCATGGTCCGCGGCTTGCAAACAAGCCATGGACCACTAGTTGTTCATGGTCCGCGGCTTGCAAACAAGCCATGGACCACTAGATGTTCATGGTCCACGGCTTGCAAACAAGCCATGGACCACTAGTTGTTCATGGTCCGCGGCTTGCAAACAAGCCATGGACCACTAGTTGTTCATGGTCCGCGGCTTGCAAACAAGCCATGGACCACTAGATGTTCATGGTCCACGGCTTGCAAACAAGCCATGGACCACTAGTTATTCATGGTCCACGGCTTGCAAACAAGCCATGAACCACTAGTTGTTCATGGTCCACGGCTTGCAAACAAGCCATGGACCACTAGTTGTTCATGGTCCACGGCTTGCAAACAAGCCATGGACCACTAGTTGTTCATGGTCCACGGCTTGCAAACAAGCCATGGACCACCAGTTGCTCATGGTCCACGGCTTGCAAACAAGCCATGGACCACTAGTTGTTCATGGTCCACGGCTTGCAAAAAAGCCATGGACCACTAATTGTTCATGGTCCACGGCTTGCAAACAAGCCATGGACCACTAATTGTTCATGGTCCACGGCTTGCAAACAAGCCATGGACCACTAGTTGTTCATGGTCCACGGCTTGCAAACAAGCCATGGACCACTAGTTGTTCATGGTCCACAGCTTGCAAACAAGCCATGAATCACTAGTTGTTCATGGTCCACAGCTTGCAAACAAGCCATGAATCACTAGTTGCTCATGGTCCACGGCTTGCAAACAAGCCATGAACCACTAGTTGTTCATGGTCCACAGCTTGCAAACAAGCCATGAATCACTAGTTGTTCATGGTCCACAGCTTGCAAACAAGCCATGAATCACTAGTTGCTCATGGTCCACGGCTTACAAACAAGCCATGGACCACTAGTTGTTCATGGTCCACGGCTTGCAAACAAGCCATGGACCACTAGTTGTTCATGGTCCACGGCTTGCAAACAAGCCATGGATCACTAGTTCATGGTCCACGGCTTGCAAACAAGCCATGGACCACTAATTGTTCATGGTCCACGGCTTGCAAACAAGCCATGGACCACTAATTGTTCATGGTCCACGGCTTGCAAACAAGCCATGGACCACTAGTTTTTCATGGTCCACGGCTTGCAAACAAGCCATGGACCACTAGTTGCTCATGGTCCACGGCTTGCAAACAAGCCATGGACCACTAGTTGTTTATGGTCTAAGGCTTGCAAACAACCTATGAACCACTAGCTGTTCATGGTCCACAGGTTAAGAACCGGGGATTTAGATTCAACGTGGCTAATCTATTTTAGTGAATAGAGTAGCATGTACAGAAGAACAAGGGAAAACGTGTGTGTGTACTCACCTAATTGTACTCACCTAATTGTGGTTGCAGGGGTCGAGACTCAGCTCCTGGCCCCGCCTCTTCACTAATCGCTACTGGATCCTCTCTCTCTCTGCTTCCTGAGCTTTGTCATACCTCTTCTTAAAACTATGTATGGTTCCTGCCTCCACTGGCCTCTGGTGGCCTGGTGGTTAACGCTCTCGCTTCACACGGTGAGGGCCTGGGTTCGATTCCCAGCCAGAGTAGAAACATTGGAGGTGTTTCTTTCCACCTGTTGTCTATGTTCCCCATCAGTAAAATGGGTACCTGGGTGTTAGTCGACTGGTGTGGGTCGCATCCTGGGACACTGACCTAAGGAGGCCTGGTCACAGACCGGGCCGCGGGGGCGTTGACCCCCGGAACTCTCTCCAGATAAACTCCAGATAAACTTCACTTGCTAGGCTATTCCACTTGCTGACAACTCTATGACTGAAGAAATACTTCCTAACGTCCCTGTGACTCGTCTGAGTCTTCAGCTTCCAGTTGTGACCCCTTGTCCCTGTGTCCCCTCTCTGGAACATCCTATCTCTGTCCACCTTGTCTATTCCCCGCAGTATCTTGTATGTCGTTATCATGTCTCCCCTGACCCTTCTGTCCTCCAGTGTCGTCAGTCCGATTTCCCTTAACCTTTCCTCGTACGACATTCCCTTGAGCTCTGGGACTAGCCTTGTTGCAAACCTTTGTACTTTCTCTAACTTCTTGACGTGCTTGACCAGGTGTGGGTTCCAGACTGGTGCTGCATACTCCAGTATGGGCCTAACATACACAGTGTACAGTGTCTTGAACGATTCCTTATTAAGGTATCGGAACGCTATTCTCAGGTTTGACAGGCGCCCGTATGCTGCAGCGGTTATTTGGTTGATGTGTGCCTCCGGTGATGTGCTCGGTGTTATGGTCACCCCAAGGTCTTTCTCCCTGAGTGAGGTCTGTAGTTTTTGTCCACCTAGCCTATACTCTGTCTGCGGTCTTCTTTGCCCCTCCCCAATCTTCATGACTTTGCATTTGGCTGGATTGAATTCGAGAAGCCAGTTACTGGACCACATGTCCAGCCTCTCCAGGTCTCTTTGCAGTCCTGCCTCATCCTCGTCCGATTTAATTCTTCTCATCAACTTCACGTCATCTGCGAACAGGGACACTTCAGAGTCTATTCCTTCCATCATGTCGTTCACATATATAAAAAACAGCACTGGTCCTAGAACTGACCTCTGTGGGACCCCGCTCGTAACAGGCGCCCACTGTGATACCTCTTCACGTACCATGACTCGTTGCTGCCTCCCTGTCAGGTATTCCCTTATCCATTGCAGTGCCCTTCCTTTTACGTGTGCCTGATCCTCCAGCTTCTGCACTAATCTCTTGTGGGGAACTGTGTCAAAGGCTTTCCTGCAGTCTAGGAAAACGCAATCTACCCAACCTTCTCTCTCGTGTCTTACATCTGTTACCTTGTCATAAAACTCCAGGAGGTTTGTGATACAAGATTTGCCTTCCATGAACCCATGCTGGTTTTCATTTATAATCTTGTTCCTTTCCAGGTGTTCGACCACTCTCCTCCTGATAATCTTCTCCATGACTTTGCACACAATACATGTCAGAGACACAGGTCTGTAGTTTAGTGCCTCGTTTCTGTTTCCTTTCTTAAATATGGGGACTACATTAGCTGTCTTCCATTTCTCAGGTAGTTGCCCAGTTTCAAGGGATGTGTTGAAGATTGTGGTTAGAGGCACACACAGCATCTCTGCTCCTTCTCTAAGGACCCATGGGGAGATGTTGTCCGGTCCCATCGCCTTTGAGGTGTCAAGGTCACTTAAGAGCTTCTTCACCTCCTCCTCAGTTGTTCGTATGTCATCCAACACTTGTTGGTATATTCCCTCTTGATGTTCCCTTCTGTGCTGTCTTCCCACAGCCCTTCCTGTCTCTACTGTAAAAACTTCCTTAAATCTCCTGTTCAGCTCCTCACATACCTCCTGATCATTTCTTGTGAGTTCTCCACCTTCTGTCCTTAATCTGATCACCTGGTCTTTGACTGTTGTCTTCCTCCTGATGTGGCTATAAAACAGTTTCGGGTCAGTCTTGATTCTCGATGCTATGTCATTTTCATACTGTCGCTGGGGCTCCCTCCTTACCTGTGCGTACTCATTCCTGGCTCTGCGACTGATCTCCCTATTTTCGTGTGTTCTCTGCCTTCTGTACTTTTTCCATTCTCTATTGCACTTTGTTTTTGCCTCCTTACACCGTCGGGTAAACCTGGGGCTTGTTCTGGTCTTCCCGTTGTTACTGTTGCCCTTGGGAATGAACCTTTCCACTGCCTCCTTGCATTTTGTTGCTACATATTCCATCATTTCATTTACTGGCTTTCCTGCCAGTTCTCTGTCCCACTGGACCTCCCGCAGGAAGTTCTTCAACCCTATGTAGTCCCCTCTTTTATAGTCAGGCTTTTCCCATTCTACTCCTGTTATTCTCTCCACTTGCAGCTCTACTATGTATTCAAAGCACAGAACCACGTGGTCGCTAGCTCCTAGGGGACTCTCATACTTGATGTCCTCAATGTCTGAGCTGCCCAGGGTGAACACAAGGTCCAATCTTGCTGGTTCATCCTCCCCTCTCACTCTGGTAGTGTCCTTAACATGTTGGTGCATGAGGTTTTCCAGCACCACGTCCAACATCCTGGCTCTCCATGTTTCGGGACCCCCATGTGGCTCCAGGTTTTCCCAGTCAATCTCCCTGTGGTTGAAATCCCCCATAACCAGCAACTTTGCTCTGCTGGAGTGAGCTCTTCTTGCCACCTCAGCAAGTGTGTCCATTGCTCTGTTGCTCTCTTCATATTCCTCTCTTGGCCTCCTGCAGTTCTGTGGTGGATTATACATCACTGCAATGACCACTTTGTGTTCCCCAGACTGAAGTGTACCTGCTATGTAGTCTCTTTCTCCCGTGTCATCTATTCCTTCCATTTTCTCGAATTTCCATCTGTTTTTTACGAGCAGAGCAACCCCACCTCCCCCCCTGCCCCTTCTATCTTTCCTCATGATCTGGTATCCTGGTGGGAAGATTGCATCTGTTATTGTCTCCATGAGTTTTGTTTCTGTAACTGCTATGATGTCTGGGGACTTCTCATTGATTCTTTCTTGCCATTCCTCATGTTTATTCGTTAATCCATCTGCATTTGTGTACCAAACCTTCAACTTCTGTTCTAATACTGTAACTGTGGTGCGGGGGGTGGAAACAGAGGGATCGGTGTGTGATGGTTGGTTTGGATTGTTTAGTTGCCTTGGGGGTATCGTTACTGGAGTCCTTCTGCAGGTGTTTCTGGGGGGTGCGCTTGTCCTTCCATTTGATCCTGGGTTATTCTGCTCTCCTTTTTCATTTCCTCCCATTTCTCCTTTCGTTTTTGAACTCTCTCTTTCATTGTCTTCCTTTCGTCCTGTGTTCTGTCTCGGTCGAGGTACACACTCCGGAACTCCTGCTTGCCTCTCAGCCGTGCTTTCTCCTGCAGGATCATGGTTCTG
>NC_091327.1:31217844-31220344 GCF_038502225.1 Cherax quadricarinatus
GTGCTGTGGTGGTGGTGTGACGGTAGTGCTGTGGTGGTGGTCGTGTGATGGTAGTGATGTGGTGGTGTGCTGGTAGTGCTGTGATGGTGGTGGTGTGATGGTAGTGCTGTGGTGATGGTGGTGTGATGGTATTGCTGTGGTGATGGTGGTGTGGTGGTAGTGCTGTGGTGGTGGTGGTGGCGGCGTGATGGTTGTACTGTGGTGGTGTGATGGTAGTGCTGTGGTGATGGTGTGATGGTAGTGCTGTGTCGGTGTGATGGTAGTGCTGTGGTGGTGGGGGTGTGATGGTAGTGCTGTGGTGGTGGTGTGATGGTAGTGCTGTAGTGGTGTGATGGTCGTGCTGTGGTGGTGGTGGTGTGATGGTAGTGCTGTGGTGGTGTTGCGATGGTAGTGCTGTGGTGATGGTGGTGTGGTGGTAGTGCTGTGGTGGTGGTGGTGGCGGTGTGATGGTTGTGCTGTGGTGGTGTGATGGTAGTGCTGTGGTGGTAGTGTGATGGTAGTGCTGTGGTGGTGTGATGGTCGTGCTGTGGTGGTGGTGGTGGTGTGATGGTAGTGCTGTGGGGGTGGGGTGATGGTAGTGGTGTGGTGGTGGTGGTGTGATGGTAGTGCTGTGGTGGTGTGATGGTCGTGCTGTGGTGGTGTGATGGTAGTGCTGTGGTGGTGGTGTGATGGTAGTGCTGTGGTGATGGTGGTGTGATGGTAGTGCTGTGGTGGTGGTGGTGTCATGGTAGTGCTGTAGTGGTGGTGGTGTACGGGTAGTGCTGTGGTGATGTAAGGGTAGTGCTGTGAGGGTGGTGATGGTGGTTGTTGTCTAAGTGCTGTGGTGGTGGTGATGGTGGTTGTGGTGGAAGTGCTGTGGTGGTATTGGTGTGATGGTAGTGCTGTGGTGGTGGTGGTGGTGGTGGTGGTGAAAGTGCTGTGGTGGTGGTGGTGGTGTGATGGTAGTGCTGTGGTAGTGGTGATGGTGGTGATGGTGGTTGTTCTAGAAGTGTTGTGGTCGTGGTGGTGGTGATGATGATGGTGGTGCTGTGGTGGTGGTTGTGCTAGAAGTGTTGTGGTGGTGGTGGTGGTGATGATGATGGTAGTGCTGTGGTGGTGGTTGGGATAAGATAAGATAAGATAAGATTTCGTTCGGATTTTTAACCCCGGAGGGTTAGCCACCCAGGATAACCTAAGAAAGTCAGTGCGTCAACGAGGACTGTCTAACTTATTTCCATTGGGGTCCTTAATCTTGTCCCCCAGGATGCGACCCACACCAGTCGACTAACACCCAGGTACCTATTTGCTGCTAGGTGAACAGGACAATAGGTGTAAGGAAACGTGTCGGAATTTCCACCCGCCGGGAATCGAACCCGGGCCCTCCGTGTGTGAAGCGGGAGCTTTTAGCCACCAGACCACCGGGTAGTTGTGGTGGAGGTGCTGTGGTGATGGTGGTGGTGGTAGTGCTGTGGTGGTAGTAATGCTGGTTGTGGTGGAAGTGCTGTGGTGGTGGTAGTGTGATGGTAGTGCTGTGGTGGTGGTGATGGTGGTTGTCTTGGTGTGATGGTAGTGCTTTGTGGGTGGTAGTGGTGATGTTGGTTGTGGTGTAAGTGCTTTGGTGGTGGTTGTGGTGGTGATTGTGTGATGGTATTGCTGTGGTAGTGGTTGTGGTGGAAATGCTGTGGTGGTGGTTGTGTGACGGTAGTGCTGTGGGGGTGGTGATGATGGTTGTGGCGGAATTCCTGTGGTGGTGGTGTGGTGGTAGTGCTGTGATGGTGGTGGTAGTGGTGGTGGTGATGTGGTGACAGTGCTATGGTAGTGATGGTTGTGTCGGGGTGCTGCGGTTTAGCGGTGGCTGTGGTAGGGATGATAGTAAGTTGTGGTGACATGGTCGTCTCTCCCTGCTGCTGCTGCTGCTGCTGCTGCTTCTCCTGCTGCTGCTGCTGCTGCTGCTGCTGCTGCTGCTTCTCCTGCTGCTGCTGCTGCTGCTGCTGCTGCTGCTGCTGCTGCTGCTGCTGCTGCTGCTGCTCCTCCTCCTCCTCCTCCTGCTGCTGCTGCTGCTGCTGCTGCTGCTGCTCCTCCTCCTCCTCCTCCTCCTGCTGCTGCTGCTGCTGCTGCTGCTGCTCCTCCTCCTCCTCCTCCTCCTCCTCCTGCTGCTGCTGCTGCTGCTGCTGCTGCTGCTGCTGCTGCTGCTGCTCCTCCTCCTCCTCCTCCTCCTCCTGCTGCTGCTGCTGCTGCTGCTGCTGCTCCTCCTCCTCCTCCTCCTCCTCCTCCTCCTCCTGCTGCTGCTGCTGCTGCTGCTGCTGCTGCTCCTCCTCCTCCTCCTCCACCTCCTCCTCCTGCTGCGTGCTGCTGCTGCTGCTGCCTCCCTCCTCCTCCCCTCCTCCTCCTCCTGCTGCTGCTGCTGCTGCTGCTGCTGCCTCCTCCTCCCTCCTCCTCCTCCTGCTGCTGCGGCTGCTGCTGCTGCTGCTGCCCTCCTCCTCCTCCTCCTCCTCCCTCCCTGCTGCTGCTGCTGCTGCTG
>NC_091327.1:31225344-31265344 GCF_038502225.1 Cherax quadricarinatus
TTCTCCAGCCTCTCTCTATCTTTAAATCCAACCATCGACCCTTCCACCAGATAAGATCTTGGGTTCACCCCCACACACTTCCACACACGCTCAAGAACACACACACACACACACACACACACACACACACACACACACACGCACACACACACGAGCGCGCTCTCGCGCGCGAACACACACACACACGAACACACACCCACACCCGCACACACGCACACACATACCTGCATACACACACACACACACACACACACACACACACACACACACACACACACACACAAAGAGGGCAATGATTCCTCATACTAGAGACAGTGGCAATCAGAGCAAGAATGAACAAATTTAAACTCCTAGTACTGAGAGATTTCAACTATAAGGAGACTGACTGGCAACACTGAGATGCCACTTGAAGGACCAGAAACATTAAGAGGGAAGAATTTTCAAAGACAACATGGAATGTAAACAACTAAAGTGAGGAGAAGAGATGAACCAGTAAGACTTGACATGACTTTTACACAGAATAATACGAGAGGTGAGAATGACTTAAGGTGAAGCTTCAGATGCCAGCGATAGTGTGATACTAAGTCTTGATTACATACTGGAAACTGGAATGGAGAAAGATATAAAGTGAGTAAGAGGAAATGGGGGTAATGGAGGGAACTCGGTGATGGGCTGAGAAACATTCTGAAGGATGTGCGGTGCGAAAGAGAATTGTAGAGGAAAACTCTGCAAGAAATGATGGAGGTAATACAGTCAAGGTGCCTAAAGGCTAAGGAAACGTATGTACAATGTATATAGGAAAGGAACAATAGAAGCAGAGAAAACCTATGCTTCAAATAGGAATATTGAGAGATGAAGAAGAAGGGACAGGAAAGAAATATAGAGCAAATTAACAACGAGAAACAAGCAAGAAAACCGAGAAATAAGCAAGAGAACCAGAAACAAATATGCAAGAACAAGAGAGGAAGCTGAAAGACAATTTTAAAACTATATATAGCATTAAAAAACAAAACAGAACCACAGTTACTCCACAGTCACATAATAAACAGGACAATTGAAGTACCATGTGATACAGCTGAAAAAAACCAGGATGGGATGATGACGGAAAATGACATCGGAGTATGTAAAGGACCTGGCAAAAGATTCAGAGAAGTTTTAAATACAGACAAAATGGAGAGCTAATAACACATTATAGTCAGACTAGACTAACAGATGACAGAAAGAACAAGCACAACAAAAGAAGAGGTGATGAGATTAATAAGAGAACCGATATAGTTAAAGCAATGGAACCACATACCATATTCCCATGAGTGCTGAGAGACGGAATAGAACCACAATGTGACAGTATCTCCACTCAAGATAAATGCTAGAAAATTGGAATAGGCAAATGTGGTGACGCATATAAAAAAAGCGGGACAAACAAGAAACGTGGAATCACTGGTCGATATCTCCAACATTCATGCTATTAAAAGTTCTGGCGATGATAGTAGGTATAAACACTTGTGGCACTGTTGGCAGATGACGTTAAACTAACGAGAATAATAAGAACAGGAAAGGACAACGATGTACTCCAATGAGAACTCACAAACAAAGCTGTTTGTGAGTTGATAACTCCTACTGTGTGGGCGAAACGTTGTCAGTAAAGGATCGCATTATACTGCATTTGTACATATATGTCCATAGTGTTGGTATTTAAATCATTTATCTCCAAATGCAAGGTCAAGTGAACTGGATGTGAAGGCAGACCGGACACGGAGTATAGCATGGGCGGAGAGAAGCTGCAAGTATCAGAGAGAGAGAGAGAGAGAGAGAGAGAGAGAGAGAGAGAGAGAGAGAGAGAGAGAGAGAGAGAGAGAGAGAGAGAGAGAGAGAGAGAAATGGAGAGAACACCAAACACATCGCCAGAAATACGCATAAATCGTATAACGTCAGTGGCACATGCAATATTCACAAACATGAGAACAGCATTCAGCAGGAACTTGAATAAAGAATCCTTCAAATTTTTATAAATGACATATTCGTATGTTAAGCAAATCATCGAGTATGCAGCCCCCAGCATCGACCTCGCACTAACCACACTTCTGAATGGACTCTTTACCATGTATAGGTACAGTTAGTCATTGCTTGCCAGTGTGTGTGTTCCATCCTGGTATGAGGTGCCAGATAGGTGTTGGAGGCTATCTGCGCGCTACAAGGTGAAGTAAGAGGACCTGGATGAAGTTACCTTACCGATAGGGACAGATTAAACCATTAGACCTTCACCTGCCTCGGGCTGTGGTTGTGTTATAACTGTAGCAGAGAGAGTGTTCTCATACTCTCTCCAAACTTTATTAACTTTAACCGGTCCATGCACATTGTAAATTGTATTAATAATTTTACATACATTCTTGTGGTTGATATATTAAACCCAAGCTATCTTCTGATGTATACTTTATCTCTCATCTTTGATTGGTCTAGTGACTACGCTATAGAGCACAGCCATATGCTGCAGACCCAATGAAAGTATTTGTGCCTGGAATATAGGGCAAGAGGATACATGATTACGACGTACAAAATCTTAAAGGGGATTAGATAGTGCAGATACAGAGAATTTGATAGAAGAGGAAGAGAATCGAAGGGATACAGGAAGAAACTGAAAAAACAGTTGAGACATAAAAGGTATTTCATTAGTTTCAGAGTGGATGAAAAATGGAATTACTGAGATGAGACTGTAGTGGAGACCAAGTAAACACGCAGTTTCTAAACGCAGATATAATAAGGACCAAGAGGCATGAAATTAGTGGTGCCAAAAAAAATCATTCTAGGAGGTGGAGGCCAAGTACTGAGAATCGATCCTAGCAGACATAAATAAGTTATTTACAAATCGGTGAGTACACAAAGACAAAGACAGGATCTGTGACTCAAACCCTGCAACCACATATAGGTGAGTACACACACACACACACACACACACACACACACACACACACACACACACACACACACACACACACACACACACACACACACATACACACAATGAATTTTATTGGACTGTAAGAAGGCTTTTCACACAGTTCTGCACAGGAGATTAGTGCGAAAGCTAGAGGGACAGGCAGAAATAACTGGAAACGCACAGCGATGGATCAAAGAATACCTGACAGGAAGGAAACAACGAGTGTTGGTACATAACGAGGTGTTTGAGTGGGCGCCTGTGATGCGGGGATCCACAAGGGTCAGTCCTAGGGCAGGTGCTGTTTCTCGTATATGTGAATGACATGACGGAAGGAATAAATTCAGAGGTGTTCCTATTTGCAGACGATATGCAGATAATGCGAAGAATTCAAGTGGATAAATATAAGGTGAAACTACAAAGGAGTCCGAAGAGTCTGCAAGCCTAGTCTAACTACTGGCTCCTGGAGTTGAACCCCACCAAGTGCAAAGTCATGAGATTGGAGAAGGTCAAAGAAGACCGCAGACAGAGTATAAGCTAGGGAGACAAAGACTACAAAAACCACTAAAGGAAAAGGATGTTAGGGTGAGTATAACACCGAGCACATCTCCTGAGGCGAACATCAACCAAATAACTGCTTCACCATACGGGTGCCTGGCAAACCTGAGAATAGCGTCTTGACACTTGAGTGAGGAATCATTCAATCAAGACTCCGTACACCGTGTACGTCAGACCCACATCGGAGTATGCCGCACCAGCATGGAACCCACACCTGGTCAAGCACATCAAAAAAAGAGAGAACCTGCTAAGGTTTGCAAGATTAGTCCCGGAGCTAAGGGATGTGTCCTATAAGGAGAGGTTAAGGGAAATCAACCTGACGACATTAGAGCACAGGAAGGATAGAGAGGACATAACAACGACATATAAAATACAGAGAGGAATTGATATGGTGGATAGAAACAGGATGTTTCGGAGATGGATCACATCAACAAGGGGGTCACAACTGGAAGTCTCAAACGCAAATGAGTTACAGGGATGTTAGGAAGCATTTCATCAGACACGGAGTTGTCAGGAAAAGGAATAATCAGGAGACTGACGTAGTGGAGGCAGGATCCATACAAAGCTTTAAGAAGAGATATGACATAGTTCATGGAGTAGGGAGAGAGATTGAACCTAATAACGACCAGCGAAGAGGCGGGGCGCGCACTTTCACACACACACACACACACACACACACACACACACACACACCACAGAACTGCAGGAGGCCAAGAGAAGAATATGATGAGAGCAACAGAGCAATGATCGACACACTAGCCGAGGTGGCCAGGAGAGCACACATGGGGGGAGCAAAGTTACTAGTTATGAGTGATTTCAATCACAAGGAGATTGACTGGGAAAACCTGGAGCCCCATGGGGGGTCCCGAAACATGGAGAGCCAAGATGATGGATGTGGTACTGGAAAACCTCATGCATCAACATGTTAGAGACACTACCAGAGAGAGAGGAGAGGATGAACCAGCAAGGCTGGACCTTGTATTCACCATGAGTAGTTCGGACATCGAGGGTATCATGTATGAAAGGCCCCTGGGAGCTAGTGATCATGTGGTTCTGTGCTTCGACTACATAGTTGAGCTCCAAGTGGAGAGTGTAGCAGGAATAGGCTGGGAAAAACCAAACTACAAAAGGGGAAACTACTCAGGCATGAGGAACTTCCTTCAAGACATTCAGTGGGAGAGGGAACTGACAGGAAAACAAGTACAAGAAATGATGGACTATGTAGCAACAAAATGCAAGGAGGCAGAGGGGAGGTTTGTTCCCAAGGGAAACAGAAATAATGGGAAGAACAGAACGAGTCCTTGGTTCACCCAAAGGTGTAGGGAGGCAAAAACTAGGTGTACTAGAGAATGGAAAAGGTACAGAAGACAAAGAACTCAGGAAAATAAAGAAATCAGCCGAAGAGCCAGAAACGAATATGCACAGATAAGAAGGGAGGCTCAGAGACAATATGAAAATGACATAGCATCAAAAGTCAAGACTGACCCGAAGCTGCTGTACAGCCACATCAGGAGGAAAACAACAGTCAAGGACCAGGTAATCAGACTGAGGAAGGGTGATGGGGAATTCACAAGAAACGACCAAGAGGTATGTCAGGAGCTCAACACAAGATTTAAAGAGGTATTTACAGTGGAAACCAGTAGGACTCCAGGAAATCAGAACAGGGGGGCACACCAGCAAGTGCTGGATGAAGTACATATAACCAAGGAGGAGGTGAAAAAGTTGCTATGCGAACTTGACACCTCAAAGGCGGTGGGACCAGACAACATCTCTCCATGGGTCCTTAAAGAGGGAGCAGAGATATTGTGTGAGCCATTAACAAAGATCTTCAACACATCATTTGAAACTGGGCAACTCCCTGAGGTATGGAAAATGGCAAATGTAGTCCCAATTTTTAAAAAGGGAGACAGACATGAGGCACTAAACTACAGACCTGTATCACTAACGTGTATAGTATGCAAGGTCATGGAGAAGATCATCAGGAGGAGAATGGTGGGGCACCTGGAAAGAATCAAGTGTATAATTGACAACCAGCACTGTTTCAGGGAAGGAAAATCCTGTGTCACAAACCTACTAGAGTTTTATGACAAGGTGACAGAAGTAAGACAAGAGAGAGAGGGGTGGATCGACTGCATATTTTTGGACTGCAAGAAGGCCTTCGACACAGTTCCTGACAAGAGGTTAATGCAAAAGCTAGAGGATCAGGCACACATAACAGGAAAGGCACTGCAATGGATCAGAGAATACCTGACAGGGAGGCAACAACGAGTCATGGTACGCGACGAGGTGCCAGAGTGGGCGCCTGTGACAAGCGGGGTTCCACAGGGGTCAGTCCTAGGACCTGTGCTGTTCTTGGTATATGTGAACGACATAACGGAAGGGATAGACTCAGAAGTGTCCTTGTTTGCAGATGATGCGAAGTTAATGAGAAGAATCAAATCGGATGAGGATCAGGCAGGACTACAAAGAGACCTGGACAGGCTACAAGCCTGGTCCAGCAACTGGCTCCTTGAATTTAACCCTGCCAAATGCAAAGTCATGAAGATTGGGGAAGGGCAAAGAAGACCGCAGACACAATATAGTTTAGATGGCCAAAGACTGCAAACCTCACTCAAGGAAAAAGATCTGAGAGTGAGTATAACACCGAGCATATCTCCTGAGGCGCACATCAATCAGATAACTGCTGCAGCATACGGGCGCCTGGCAAACCTACGGATAGCGTTCCGATACCTCAGCAAGGATTCGTTCTAGACTCTGTATACCATTTACGTCAGGCCCATACTGGAGTACGCAGCACCAGTTTGGAATCCACACCTAGTCAAGCACGTCAAGAAATTAGAGAAAGTGCAAAGGTTTGCAACAAGACTAGTCCCAGAGCTACGGGGATTGTCCTACGAAGAAAGGTTGAGGGAAATCGGCCTGACGACACTGGAGGACAGGAGGGTCAGGGGAGACATGATAACGACATATAAAATACTGCGCGGAATAGACATGGTGGACAAAGACGGGATGTTCCAGAGAAGGGACACAGACATAAGAGGTCACAATTGGAAGCTGAAGACTCAGATGAATCAAAGGGATGTTAGGAAGTATTTCTTCAGTCATAGAGTAGTCAGGCCGTGGAATAGCCTAAAAAGTGACGTAGTGGAGGGGGGAACCATACATAGTTTTAAGGCGAGGTATGATAGAGCTCATGGGGCAGGGATAGAGAGGACCTAGTAGCAATCAGCGAAGAGGCGGGGCCAGGAGATGTGACTCGACCCCTGCAACCACAAATAGGTGAGTACAAATAGGTGAGTACACACACACACACACACACACACACACACACACACACACACACACACACACACACACACACACACACACACACACACACACACCATTGTTAACCCAGACAGATTAAAAAAACATCACTGAGGGCTTTACAGAGGATGAAGAGAGAAGAAACACAAGATAAATTAAAGAGTGACAAAAGAGTACCTGAAACTGAGAAAAAGTAAACAACGAAAATGCTAGTCATAAAACTAGGAGACAAAAGTGTTTGCATCAGTCCAATATTTATGTCTGTATCAGAGACAACTGGATGTAATTTACAGGGATGGACAGCGTTAGTAATATGCTGTGAGAAAAAAAGGTGATTGTCAGTGTATAATCATAATTACTTTGATCAAGGAATTAATTACCAGTATCAAAAAAGATAATTACTCTTGGAAAAAGATAATTACCCGTTTAAAAAAGATAATTACTAGTAAGAGAAAAATGAAATGACGAGAGTCAAAAGAGACAGAGGTAGAAAATTGTCAGAATGTATCTAATGCAGGTGGCTTGCTTCAGTGGCTTGCTTCAGTGGCTTGCTTCAGTGGCTTGCTTCAGTGGCTTGCTTCAGTGGCTTGCTTCAGTGGCTTGCTTCAGTGGCTTGCTTCAGTGTCTTGCTTCAGTGGCTTGCTTCAGTGGCTTGCTTCAGTGGCTAGCTTCAGTGGCTTGCTTCAGTGGCTTGCTTCAGTGGCTAGCTTCAGTGGCTTGCTTCAGTGGCTAGCTTCAGTGGCTTGCTTCAGTGGCTAGCTTCAGTGGCTTGCTTCAGTGGCTAGCTTCAGTGGCTTGCTTCAGTGGCTAGCTTCAGTGGCTTGCTTCAGTGGCTTGCTTCAGTGGCTTGCTTCAGTGGCTTGCTTCAGTGGCTTGCTTCAGTGGCTTGCTTCAGTGGCTTGCTTCAGTGGCTTGCTTCAGTGGCTTGCTTCAGTGGCTTGCTTCAGTGGCTAGCTTCAGTGGCTTGCTTCAGTGGCTTGCTTCAGTGGCTTGCTTCAGTGGCTTGCTTCAGTGGCTTGCTTCAGTGGCTTGCTTCAGTGGCTTGCTTCAGTGGCTTGCTTCAGTGGCTTGCTTCAGTGGCTTGCTTCAGTGGCTTCCTTCAGTGGCTTCCTTCAGTGGCTTGCTTCAGTGGCTTGCTTCAGTTGCTAGCTCCAGTGGCTTGCTTCAGTGGCTTGCTTCAGTGGCTTGCTTCAGTGGCTTGCTTCAGTGGCTTGCTTCAGTGGCTTGCTTCAGTGGCTAGCTTCAGTGGCTTGCTTCAGTGGCTTGCTTCAGTGGCTTGCTTCAGTGGCTTGCTTCAGTGGCTAGCTTCAGTATCTTGCTTCAGTGGCTTGCTTCAGTGGCTTGCTTCAGTGGCTAGCTTCAGTATCTTGCTTCAGTGGCTTGCTTCAGTGGCTTGCTTCAGTGGCTTGCTTCAGTGGCTAGCTTCAGTGGCTTGCTTCAGTGGCTTGCTTCAGTGGCTTGCTTCAGTGGCTTGCTTCAGTGGCTAGCTTCAGTATCTTGCTTCAGTGGCTTGCTCCGGTGCTTGCTTAAGTGCCATGCTTCAGTGTTTTGCTTCAGTGGCTTGCTTCAATGACTTACTTCAGTGGCTAACTTCAGTGGCTTTCTTCAGTGCCATGCTTCAGTGACTTGCTTCACTGGCTTGCTCTAGTGCCATGCTTTAATGCCATGCTTCAGTGCCATGGATCAGTGACTTATTTCACTGGCTTGCTTCAGTGGCTAGCTTCAGTGGCTTGCTTCAGTGCTTTGTTTAAGTGCCATGCTTCAGTGATTTGCTTCAGTGCCTTATTTTAGTGCCATGCTTCAGTGTCATGCTTTATTGCCATTCTTCAGCGGAATACTTCAGTGCCATGCTTCAGTGCCATGCTTCAGTGCCATGCTTCAGTGATTTGCTTCAGTGCCTTATTTTAGTGCCATGCTTCAGTGTCATGCTTTATTGCCATTCTTCAGCGGAATACTTCAGTGCCATGCTTCAGTGCCATGCATCGGTGCCTTGTTTCACTACCATGTTTGCTATGCTTCAGTGTCATTCTTCACTGCCATGCTTCATTGTCATTCTTCACTGCCATGCTTCAGTGTCATTCTTCACTGCCATGCTTCATTGTCATTCTTCACTGCCATGCTTCATTGTCATTCTTCACTGCCATGCTTCAGTGTCATTCTTCACTGCCATGCTTCATTGTCATTCTTCACTGCCATGATTTAATGAAATGCATTACTGTCATCATTCAGTGCGATGCTTCACTGCCATGCATCACAGTAATGCTTCAATGCCTTCGGTGCCATGCTTTACTGCCATGCTTCACTGCTCATGTTTCACTGCCATGTTTCACTGCCATGCTTCACTGCTCATGTTTCACTGCCATGTTTCACTGCCATGCTTCACTGCTATGCTTCACAGCTATGCTTCTCTGCCATGCTTCACTGCCATGCTTCACTACCATGCTTCACTGCCATGCTTCACTGCTATGCTTCACTGTTATGCTTCACTGCCATGCTTCAGTGCCATGCTTCACTGCCATGCTTCACTACCATGCTTCACTGCCATGCTTCACTGTCATGTTTCACTGAAATGCTTCACTGCTATGCTTCACTGCTATGTTTCACTGCCATGTTTCACTGCCATGCTTCACAGCTATGCTTCTCTGCCATGCTTCACTGCCATGCTTCACTACCATGCTTCACTGCCATGCTTCACTGCTATGCTTCACTGCTATGCTTCACTGCCATGCTTCAGTGCCATGCTTCACTGCTATGCTACACTGCCATGTTTCACTGCCATGCTTCACTGCTATGCTTCACTGCCACGTTTCACTGCCATGCTTCACTGCTATGCTTCACTGCCATGCTTCACTGCTATGCTTCACTGCCATGCTTTACTGCTATGCTTCACTGTCATGCTTCACTGCCATGCTTCACTGCCATGCTTCACTGTCATGCTTCACTGCCATGCTTCACTGTCATGTTTCACTGAAATGCTTCACTGCTATGCTTCACTGCCATGCTTCACTGCCATGCTTCACTGCTATGCTTCACTGTCATGCTTCACTGCCATGCTTCACTGCCATGCTTCACTTCCATGCTTCACTGCCATGCTTCGCTGCCATGCTTCACTTCCATGCTTCACTGCCATGCTTCACTGCCATGCTTCACTGCCATGCTTCAATTCCATGCTTCACTGCCATGCTTCACTGCCATGCTTCACTTCCATGCTTCACTGCCATGCTTCACTGCCATGCTTCACTGCCATGCTTCACTTCCATGCTTCACTGCCATGCTTCACTTCCATGCTTCACTGCCATGCTTCACTACCATGCTTCACTGCCATGCTTCACTGCCATGCTTCACTTCCATGCTTCACTGCCATGCTTCACTGCCATGCTTCACTGCCATGCTTCACTTCCATGCTTCACTGCCATGCTTCGCTGCCATGCTTCACTTCCATGCTTCACTGCCATGCTTCACCTCCATGCTTCACTGCGATGCTTCGCTGCCATGCTTCACTACCATGCTTCACTGCCATGCTTCACTGCCATGCTTCACTGCTATGATTCACTGTCATGATTCACTGCCATGATTCACTGCCATGCTTCACTGCTATGCTACACTGCTATGCTTCATTGTCATGCTTCACTGCCATGCTTCACTGCCATGCTTCACTGCCATGCTTCACTGCCATGCTTCACTACCATGCTTCACTGCTATGCTTCACTGCCATGCTTCACTGCTATGCTTCACTGCTATGCTTCACTGGCATGCTTCACTGCCATGCTTCACTGCCATGCTTCACTGCTATGCTTCACTGCCAAGCCTCACTGCCATGCTTCACTGCTATGCTTCACTGCCATGCTTCACTGCCATGCTTCACTGCTATGCTTCACTGCCATGCTTCACTGCCATGCTTCACTGCCATGCTTCACTGCTATGCTTCACTGCCATGCTTCACTGCCATGCTTCACTGCCATGCTTCACTGCCATGCTTCACTGCTATGCTTCACTGCCATGCTTCACTGCTATGTTTCACTGCCATGCTTCACTGCCATGCTTCACTGCCGTGCTTCACTGCTATGCGTTGCTGCCATGCTTCACTGCCATGCTTCACTGCTATGCTTCACTGCCATGCTTCACTGCCATGCTTCACTGCCATGCTTCACTGCTATGCTTTACTGCCATGCTTCACTGCCATGCTTCACTGCTATGCTTCACTGCTATGCTTTACTGCCATGCTTCACTGCCATGCTTCACTGCCATGCTTCACTGCTATGCTTTACTGCCATGCTTCACTGCCATGCTTCACTGTCATGCTTCACTGCTATGCTTTACTGCCATGCTTCACTGCCATGCTTCACTGCCATGCTTCACTGCTATGCTTCACTGCCATGCTTCACTGCCATGCTTCACTGCCATGCTTCACTGCCATGCTTCACTGCTATGCTTCACTGCTATGCTTCACTGCTATGCTTCACTGTCATGCTTCACTGCCATGCTTCACTACCATGCTTCAATGCCATGCATCATTGCCGTGCTTCACTGCTATGCTTTGCTGCCATTCTTCACTGCCATGCATCACTGCTATGCTTCACTGCCATGCTTCACTGCCATACTTCACTGCCATACTTCACTGCTATGCTTCACTGCCATGCTTCACTGCCATGCTTCACTGCCATGCTTCACTGCCATGCTTCACTGCTATGCTTCACTGCTATGCTTCACTGCTATGCTTCACTGTCATGCTTCACTGCCATGCTTCACTACCATGCTTCACTGCTATGCTTCGCTGCCATTCTTCACTGCCATGCTTCACTGCTATGCTTCACTGCCATGCTTCACTGCCATGCTTCACTGCCATAATTCACTGCTATGCTTCACTGCCATGCTTCACTGCCATGCTTCACTGCCATGCTTCACTGCCATGCTTCACTGCCATACTTCACTGCCATACTTCACAGCTATGCTTCACTGTCATGCTTCACTGCCATGCTTCACTGCCATGCTTCACTGCCATGCTTCACTGCCATACTTCACTGCCATACTTCACTGATATGCTTCACTGCCATACTTCACTGCCATACTTCACTGCTATGCTTCACTGCCATGCTTCACTGCCATACTTCACTGCCATACTTCACTGCTATGCTTCACTGCCATGCTTCACTGCCATGCTTCACTGCCATGCTTCAGTGCCATGCTTCACTGCCATACTTCACTGCCATACTTCACTGCTATGCTTCACTGCCATACTTCACTGCCATACTTCACTGCTATGCTTCACTGCCATGCTTCACTGCCATGCTTCACTGCCATGCTTCACTTCCATGCTTCACTGCTATGCTTCACTGCCATGCTTCACTGCCATGCTTCACTGCCATGCTTCACTTCCATGCTTCACTGCCATGCTTCACTGCCATGCTTCACTTCCATGCTTCACTGCCATGCTTCACTGCCATGCTTCTTAAAAATTGTTTTAAGAAGTTAACCAAAAGAATCTCAATTAAAAATCATTCTAGCACAACTTTTTTCACAGAAAATAAATATATATTTAATTTTCACAACAAAATAATTGAAAATAAAGTTAAAGTCTTAAAAGAAAGTTTGCTTAGAAACATATTTTTGAGAGACTAATTAAAGTTAAGAAACAACAGCAGCACAATGAAGGTCACTGCATATATGTGCAGTGAAGTTGATCCAGTTAGTGCAATGTTGACGTTGATGACTAGATAGAGCTCTACAAAGAGTGGAAAACTAACTTAATATAGCTCTACACAGAGTGGAAAATTGACTTGATAAAGCTCTACACAGAGTGGAAAACTGACTTAATATAGCTTTACAAAGAGTGGAAAACTGACTTAATATAGCTCTACAAAGAGTGGAAAACTGACTTAATATAGCTCTACAAAGAGTGGAAAACTGACTTAATATAGCTCTACACAGAGTGGAAAACTGACTTAATATAGCTCTACAAAGAGTGGAAAACTGACTTAATATAGCTCTACAAAGAGTGGAAAACTGACTTAATATAGCTCTACAAAGAGTGGAAAACTGACTTAATATAGCTCTACACAGAGTGGAAAACTGACTTAATATAGCTTTACAAAGAGTGGAAAACTGACTTAATATAGCTCTACAAAGAGTGGAAAACTGACTTAATATAGCTCTACAAAGAGTGGAAAACTGACTTAATATAGCTCTACACAGAGTGGAAAACTGACTTAATATAGCTCTACAAAGAGTGGAAAACTGACTTAATATAGCTCTACAAAGAGTGGAAAACTGACTTAATATAGCTCTACACAGAGTGGAAAATTGACTTGATAAAGCTCTACATAGAGTGAAAGACTGTTTTGATAAAGCTCTTCAAAGAGATGGAAATTGATAAAGCGCTACACAGAGAAAAAATTGACTAGATAAAACTGTACATAATGAAGATAATTTTCTTGATGATGCTCTATATTGAGAGGAAAATTGTCTTCAAAGATCTCTATACAGAGCGAAACATAACCTAATAAAACTTTGCACATTGTGAAACATTGACTTGATAAAGCCTATAGAGAGCGAAAGATTGTTTTAATAAACCTCTTCAGTGTTCAAAACGTTGGCTCAATAAAAGAATGTATCACCACCTACGTTTTTTATCCCTCCACAACACTAAACGAGGAAAATAAACACTAAAACAAATAAGTCAAATAAGGGGAGATATGTAACAGAAAAGAGTAAAGATGGAATCAAAACACGAACTCTCGTGCAATATGTGATAAAGAGGGTTGAATTGATAACTGAAAGGATTAGAGATAGGAGGAAGAAAACAATGCAGTGAGAAAGTGGTTCAAAATATTCTCTATCTATGCAAATGAGGCTAAGCAAAACACAATGCTTTAAAAAGAAAACAAATGAGTTAAAAGTAAGCATCAGTATAGTGAAGACATATTGTCGTACGTTATATGTGGAACATGTTGCTACTTACAATCTGCTTGTTGCTGCTGGCAACATACATGTTGCTACTGACAACCTATATGTTGCTTCTGACAGCATACATGTTGCTACTGACAACATACATGTTGCTACTGACAACATACATGTTGTTACTGACAACATACATGTTGCTACTGACAGCATACATGTTGCTACTGGCAACATACATGCTGCTACAGACAACATACATGTTGCTACTGACAACATACATGTTGCTACTGACAACATACATGTTGTTACTGACAACATACATGTTGCTACTGACAACATACATGTTGCTACTGACAACATACATGTTGTTACTGACAACATACATGTTGCTACTGACAGCATACATGTTGCTACTGGCAACATACATGTTGCTACTGACAACATACATGTTGCTACTGACAACATACATGTTGCTACTGACAACATACATGTTGCTACTGACAACATACATGCTGCTACAGACAACACACATGCTGCTACAGACAACACACATGCTGCTACAGACAACACACATGCTGCTACAGACAACACACATGCTGCTACAGACAACACACATGCTGCTACAGACAACACACATGCTGCTACAGACAACACACATGCTGCTACAGACAACACACATGCTGCTACAGACAACACACATGTTGCTACTGACAACATACATGCTGCTACAGACAACACACATGCTGCTACAGACAACACACATGCTGCTACAGACAACACACATGCTGCTACAGACAACACACATGCTGCTACAGACAACACACATGCTGCTACTGACAACACACATGCTGCTATTGACAACACACATGCTGCTACAGACAACACACATGCTGCTACAGACAACACACATGCTGCTACAGACAACACACATGCTGCTACAGACAACACACATGCTGCTACAGACAAAATGACTTGTCTTTGGCTGCCATAAGAAACAGAAAATACATATAAAACTGAAAACGTTACAGTAGAACAAACATCTGTGTTAACAAAATGCACTGATGATTCCTGAGATATAAAGCAGATAGCACAGTAGAGAAAAACACAAGGAAGAACAGACTAACATTCACTTATTAAAGCAAGACTTTCTTAACATTAGTATATTAGATAAACTGCAATTCACTTTAATTAGAAACTAATTAGAGGAGGAAGACACTAAAATACATTGATAAAGAAACTGACGGATAAATTAGGAACAGCATGAAAGGGAGGGAGGGGTGGAGGGAGAGAGAGAGAGAGAGAGAGAGAGAGAGAGAGAGAGAGAGAGAGAGAGAGAGAGAGAGAGAGAGAGAGAGAGAGAGAGAGAGAGAGAGAGAGAGAGAGAGGGAGAGAGAGACAGAGACAGACAGACAGACAGACAGACAGACAGACAGACAGACAGACAGAGAGAGACAGACAGACAGACAGAGACAGACAGACAGAAAGAGAGACAGAGAGAGAGAGAGAGAGAGAAAACTAAGAACAGTTGTTCTACAGTAACGTCGTTGACGTCACACATTAACAGCAAAACAAAAAGAAGACAGAAAAAAACAAGAGGCACAGTAACTGCGGTGGCAAATGGATGATAGATAACTATCATGGAATAGAAACGGGGCTACATTAACATAGATTATGTGATAAAAAAAATATTAATATTATCAGAGACAGAAATCTCACTGCCATCAGTAAAAAAAAATGGTCACTAGATCTCGTGCATAAAACAGAAACTGATACGATGTTCCTTTAAGTTACTTTATATGGGTAAAAACACTCAAAAACCTACAAAATTCGTATGTTAAGCCAAAATGGAACATAAAGGAGCTTCTTGGTGCCCAAACCTAAGGAATATATGTAAGCACTCAGGGATACACATACATAATTAATTACACTTTTACAGAGGCATGTATAAACAATATGGGAAAGCATGTAAACAACGTTAGAACTTCAAAGTGTAACGAGGACTTGTCGATATGAAGATAAACCTGAGTTATCTGCTGAAGGATCTTCCTTCATCTACCTCTTTGCAAACAAATTAAAAAAATAATGACGAACTTCAAAATTTGCTCTCAAAATTAACATTTCTCACTTACGAAGAAAAACTGAAAAACACTTAGAAAGGTTCCCCTTAATAGAGGAGACATGATAACAACGTATATAGTCATTAAATATTTAGAACATTTAGATAAAATAAAAGATATAGTATTATCAACAGAGAGAAGAGGCCAGAGTTATAAATAGGAGGAATAAATAAAATCCCCAACGGAAGTATGAGAGAGGTAGAGAGAGAGCGAGAGACAGAGAGACAGAGAGAGACATGTAGACAAGAACACTATTACATAAGCGTCTTGAAGTCTATGGACCCCTGAACCCGAATTTCATTAAGGAGACGAGGATTATATACAAGGAAACTCTGTTATGTTCAGAAGACAATAGTAGTGGCTAATATACATATAGTTGATTGCACAAACGAGATAAGCGAGATATTGTAGCAGAACAAGGAGATAGATACTTTATATCTCGGTATTAAACTGAGATACTCATCAGCAAACTGAAGACAATTGTACATAAAGGGAAGATCTTATACGTCAGTTGGCGTGAATTAATACAGTGGTAGGAATTAGTAAGGTCAGAGTTGTGAAGGTTTAACAAGTCGAGTTTCAACTGACCTTGTGAGATATTGATGGTCATCCCTTCCTCCAGTGTGTTTGTCACGACCTCCCCAGCAACCACCCCAGACGACTATCCCCAGTAACCACCCCCGACGACTATCCCCAGCAAACACTCTCCACGACCTCCCGTACAACCATTCCTCCTTGACAGCTTCTCCTCACGACCTCCCGAAAAGTCTCCCCACGACTTCCCTAACAATTTCTCCTCACGACCTCCCATACAGCCTCTCCTCACGACCTCCCATACAACCCCTCCTCACGACCTCCCTGACAACTTCTTCCTACGACCTCTACCCCTACCCACCTCTTAGCTATCTACATCTTCGGTAATCTAAGTTCGGGCAAGTGTCACCCAGGCAAGGACTTACCCTTCTCATCTGCATACAAAGTTAGTCAGTCTTGAGAGAGAGAGAGAGAGAGAGAGAGAGAGAAGATAGGAAACCAATTTTTAAAGTCCTTTGCTCTATTTACCCCTCTTTCTTACTTACTTTTTCACTCATTCTCCCTTACTTTTTCACATGCTGGTTCACACTCTCTCCCTCTCTCTCTGTCTCTCTGTCTCTCTCTCTGTCTCTCTGTCTCTCTGTCTGTCTGTCTGTCTGTCTGTCTGTCTCTCTCTCTCTCTCTTTCTCTCTCTCTCTCTCTCTCTCTCTCTCTCTCTCTCTCTCTCTCTCTCTCTCTCTCTCTCTCTCTCTCTCTCTCTCTCTCTCTCTCTCTCTCTCTCTCTCTGCATATGCATTTCCAACTCATGTCCTCCTGGTAATCTCTGCCAAATGATCGTATCTCACTTCCGTCAGATGCTCCGGACGCTGTAGAAGACAGGCAGACGATGCGGGAAACCTGGCTCAAGGAGATGTTTGAGAAGGCTTCCAAGGACTCCAGTGGAGGCTTCATAGACCAGAGTACCTGTATTAAACTTATCAAGAGGCTCGACTCTCAGGTCGCTATGGACAGAGTCAAGCAGAAGCTACAGGTGAGACGTGGATAGAAAGTTTGTAGAAATTATGTTTAGCAGAGCAGTCATCGTGTATGAATGTTATTATAATTATTATTATTATTATTATTATTATTATTATTATTATTATTATTATTATTATTATCATTATTGTTGTTGTTGTTGTTTTTGATGTTGTTGTTGTTGTTGTTGTTGTTGTTGTTGTTGTTGTTGTTGTTTAATTTTTATAATAATAATAAAAATAATAATTATTATTATTATTATTATTATTATTATTATTATTATTATTATTAATTATTATTATTATTATTTTGTTGTTGTTGTTGTTGTTGTTGTTGTTATTATTATTTTATTTTATTTTTATAATAATAATAATAATAATAATAATAATAATAATAATAATAATAATAATAATAATAGCATTATTATTATTATTATTATTATTATTATTATTATTATTATTATTATTCACTACAGTGGACAGACAGAAGCTGCAGAGTGACATATTATAGCACTACTTATCACTCTGTATGGAGCTTTATGAACCTGTAACTTGATAAAGTTCTCTACAAAGCAAAACGTCCCAATGAAAACTTCTCTGCAACGTTTGTCTTGTTTTTAACTCATCGATCTCTCTATTCAGAAGCTATTGCATGCAGATTGATGACTGACTGAGTGGGAGTTACAAGCGTGGGCCAGGAATGATGGATGAACCATGGCTATGGGCGGATGTAGCAACCCTGCAGGTGGATGTAGATTGCTACATCCACCTGCAGGGTTGCTACCTTGGATGTAGCAACCTGAAGGTAGGTGTAGCGACCCTGCAGGTGGATGTAGCAACGTTGCAGGTGATAGGAGCGTGACCTGCTCTTCCTAGGGATTACCAGTCTGGTAGTTTGCTCTTTGACGAGTCCACGTTGTTGATAACAGGATCAGAGAGACTGTATTTGCAGCTAGCTCTCCGGCAGTTCCTCTTGTATTCGCAGGAAGTTTATTCAAAAGCTCTTAGACCCCACATTATTATTAAGTTATTATAGACCTTATTGCGCCACATTTCACTCGTTCTAGAGATAAGGTAGTGGTTAATCTCTTCACAGTTTTCCAGGTATTGACAAGGATAAATGTATATCGTGTCCCTTTACTTATACAGGTAAACAAGACTTGATGATAGAAAGTAAAATGAGAATGGATGCTCAAAAGAGTATATTTCTCTTCGATAACTAAGGAAGAGGTTAGATTCCTAGATCAACTCCTAGTTTACACACACACACACACCAAGGCAGGGTCACCTAAGAAGAAAAAAGAAATTTTTTCCTTATAAAATTTAGTAATTTATATAGGAGAAGGAGTTATTAGCCCCTTGCGATTGATATATATATATATATATATATATATATATATATATATATATATATATATATATATATATATATATATATGCAAAACAACCACTCTGAAAGAATAGAGAAATTTCAAGCGCTTTCGTGACTACTCACATTATCAAGGAACTATATATATATATATATATATATATATATATATATATATATATATATATATATATATATATATATATATATATATATATATATATATATATATATATATATATATATATATATATATATATATATATATATATATATATATATCTTCAACAATCCGGCCGTGCCCCACCGAGGCAGGGTGACCCAAAAAGATAAATATTTTACATTATACATGTAAGTACAGTCTCCATGAGAACATACATACAGCAGAGTCCGAAAATTATCAGATACCAAGTAGACTACACTGAAAATGGATCCACCAAGATTTTAACAGCCGTAAAAAAACATTCATAAATCTGAACTTATGTCAAAACAACGTGTGGAAGTGAACGACCTGTCTGAACTATACGACCAGCAACCGCAATGCATTGCTAAGTTTCAGTGTGATTTTCATGACCAGAGACAGAATTAAACATACAGCAACATCAACACAATATCATCAATACTCACTGCTTAAAACACAGAAACATCAACACCCACTTCTTACAACACAGTAACATCAGCACCCACTGCTTACATCACAACATCAACAGCCACTGCTTACAACACAGCAACATCAACACCCACTGCTTACATCACAACAACATCAACACCCACTGCTTACATCACAACAACATCAACACCCACTGCATACAACACAGAAGCATCAACACCCACTGCTTAGATCACAACGACATCAAGATCCACTGCTTACAACACAAAATCATCAACACCCACTGCTTACAACACAGGATCATCAACACACACTAATTACAAGAAAAGATCATCAACACCCACTACTTACAAGACATGATCATCAACACCCACTGCTTACAACACAACAACACAGCAACATCACCCACTGCTTACAGGACAAGATCATCTACACCCACTGCTTACAACACAACAACATCAACATCCACTGCTTACAGCATAAGATCATCTACACCCACTGTTTACCACACAGTAAACATCAACACCCACTGCTTACAACACAGCAACATCAACACCCACTGCTAACAACACAGCAACATCAACACCCACTGCTTACAACACAGTAACATCAATGCCCACTGTTTACAACACTGCAACATCAACAATCACCGCTTACAACATAATAATATTAATAATAGCCACTGTTTACAACGCAGCAACATTAACACCCACTGCTTACAAATCATCAACGCCCACTGCTTACAACACAGCAACATCAATACCCACTACTTACAGCACAGTAACATCAACGCACTCTGTACAACGCAGCAAAATAATTTTCCCCTGTTTACAACACAGCAGCATCAGCACACACTGATTACAGTAACAACAACATCAGTATCCACTATTTACAACATATCAACATCAACGCACTCTGTGTGCAACATAGCAAATTATTAGCCATTGTCTACAACTCAGCAGCATTGATACACACTGCTTACAATACGGACTCCATCAACACATTCTGCTTACAGCGGACATCAACACTCTTCTCTTATAACCCATATCAACATCAACAGACTCTGATTACGACACAAACATTAGCACACACTGCTTTCAACTCACATATATTAACACACTGCCTACATCAAACACAAACATTAACAATCACCACACACACAATAACATCGACAATCAGGTAACAAACTATGCACTCTAACTTGCTACAAGACTTCACACAAAATAATTAAACTGTAGCACTCTACGATAAATTACTCTCCTGCCTCCCAAGAGGCACATTGCCTCTCTCTTGGGCCTCGTAAACAAGAGTATCGGAATTACTCAGACTTTATTCCCTAAAGCGCAGGCGAGAAGCATGTATCATAATATACACCGGAAATACTGGAGGGACTGATTCTAAATCTGCACATTGCAATTACTTCTTCCACTTGAGATGGCGACATGGCAGGCTGTGCCAAATTCCAGAATATCTCTTAACATGCTTATTGCATGCCAAGAAATATCGAGGTAATTGTAGAGGGGTTAAAGACATTCAATCCTCTCTTATTAAATTTAAAGGGAATTGCCAACAGATCTCTGTAAGAGTTGTCTAGATTAGTGTAAAGGGTTTACATATTTTCAACAGCCTCTTGTCAATTTTAAAGGGAATTTTCAACAGGCATTTCAAGATGAAAACTTTATTAGCTCCTCTAAAGAGTATGTTGTGGTACCTACCTCGAATTTGGTGCGTACTGCGAGCAGCAGCAGATTTACAAATCAGGCCGTCAACGATGAAGCTGGGACCGAGAGATGATCCTCGTAACCAATATCATCAAATCCTAAATGTCATCACCTCTTCCTCCTGCGTTTGTTCCCTCTCTCCCTGTCCAACTCTCCTTCCTTCACAGACCTCTTCGTCTTTTTTCCGCAGGAGTTCGATATGGGTAAGACAGACGGGTGCCGGGGCAGGATAGACAGCCAAGAGTTTATAGACATGTTTAAGGAGATAGCCACAAGACCAGAGATATATTTCCTCTTGATAAGGTGAGTCGCCTCCTCCACATCCTTCACATCACACACATTTGAAAGTAACTTAAAAACAAGGTTTCATATATAGATTTATAAGTAAAAAATTATTTCCAATTTTAATGGTTTTGATTAATGCTGATAATATCAATGTAAATAAGGAAAGATATAACAGAAATGCCGATAATTTTACATTGAAAGTGGTTTAACTTCTAAAAATAGTGACACATGAGAACACGACATAATGGTATGAGATACAGCCATCACGGCAATGGTATGAACTACTGATACCATGGAAGGAGCACACAAAGGATTATGAGAACTCATGAAGGTTACATGTAAATACAATTGTAGTTCCTTACCATAACATCAATATTATGAAAGAACACTGCAGGTAGCTCAGCCATGCTAGGCAGGTCCAACACACACAGCCATGCTAGGCAGGTCCAACACACACAGCCATGCTAGGCAGGTCCAACACACACCGCCATGCTAGGCAGGTCCAACACACACAGCCATGCTAGGCAGGTCCAACACACACAGCCATGCCAGGCAGGTCCAACACATACAGCCATGCTAGGCAGGTCCAACACACACAGCCATGCTAGGCAGGTCCAACACACACAGCCATGCTAGGCAGGTCCAACACACACAGCCATGCTAGGCAGGTCCAACACACACAGCCATGCTAGGCAGGTCCAACACACACAGCCATGCTAGGCAGGTCCAACACACACCGCCATGCTAGGCAGGTCCAGCACACACCGCCATGCTAGGCAGGTCCAACACACACAGCCATGCTAGGCAGGTCCAACACACACAGCCATGCTAGGCAGGTCCAACACACACAGCCATGCTAGGCAGGTCCAACACACACAGCCATGCTAGGCAGGTCCAACACACACAGCCATGCTAGGCAGGTCCAACACACACAGCCATGCTAGTCAGGTCCAACACACACAGCCATGCTAGGCAGGTTAAACACACACAGCCATGCTAGGCAGGTCCAACACACACAGCCATGCCAGGCAGGTCCAACACACACAGCCATGCCAGGCAGGTCCAACACACACAGCCATGCTAGGCAGGTCCAACACACACAGCCATGCTAGGCAGGTCCAACACACACAGCCATGCTAGGCAGGTCCAACACACACAGCCATGCTAGGCAGGTCCAACACACACAGCCATGCTAGGCAGGTCCAACACACACAGCCATGCCAGGCAGATCCAACACACACAGCCATGCCAGGCAGGTCCAACACACACAGCCATGCTAGGCAGGTCCAACACACACAGCCATGCTAGGCAGGTCCAACACACACAGCCATGCTAGGCAGGTCCAACACACACAGCCATGCTAGGCAGGTCCAACACACACAGCCATGCTAGGCAGGTCCAACACACACAGCCATGCCAGGCAGGTCCAACACACACAGCCATGCCAGGCAGGTCCAACACACACAGCCATGCTAGGCAGGTCCAACACACACAGCCATGCTAGGCAGGTCCAACACACACAGCCATGCTAGGCAGGTCCAACACACAGCCATGCTAGGCAGGTCCAACACACACAGCCATGCTAGGCAGGTCCAACACACACAACCATGCTAGGCAGGTCCAACACACACAGCCATGCCAGGCAGGTCCAACACACACAGCCATGCTAGGCAGGTCCAACACACACAACCATGCTAGGCAGGTCCAACACACACAGCCATGCCAGGCAGGTCCAACACACACAGCCATGCTAGGCAGGTCCAACACACACAACCATGCTAGGCAGGTCCAACACACACAGCCATGCTAGGCAGGTCCAACACACACAGCCATGCCAGGCAGGTCCAACACACACAACCATGCTAGGCAGGTCTAACACACACAGCCATGCCAGGCAGGTCCAACACACACAGCCATGCCAGGCAGGTCCAACACACACAACCATGCTAGGCAGGTCCAACACACACAGCCATGCCAGGCAGGTCCAACACACACAACCATGCTAGGCAGGTCCAACACACACAGCCATGCTAGGCAGGTCCAACACACACAGCCATGCCAGGCAGGTCCAACACACACAACCATGCTAGGCAGGTCCAACACACACAACCATGCTAGGCAGGTCCAACACACACAGCCATGCCAGGCAGGTCCAACACACACAGCCATGCTAGGCAGGTCCAACACACACAGCCATGCTAGGCAGGTCCAACACACACAGCCATGCCAGGCAGGTCCAACACACACAGCCATGCTAGGCAGGTCCAACACACACAGCCATGCCAGGCAGGTCCAACACACACAGCCATGCTAGGCAGGTCCAACACACACAGCCATGCCAGGCAGGTCCAACACACACAGCCATGCCAGGCAGGTCCAACACACACAGCCATGCTAGGCAGGTCCAACACACACAGCCATGCTAGGCAGGTCCAATACACACAGCCATGCGAGGCAGGTCCAACACACACAGCCATGCTAGGCAGGTCCAACACACACAGCCATGCTAGGCAGGTCCAACACACAAAGCCATGCTAGGCAGGTCCAACACACACAGCCATGCCAGGCAGGTCCAACACACACAGCCATGCTAGGCAGGTCCAACACACACAGCCATGCTAGGCAGGTCCAACACACACAGCCATGCTAGGCAGGTCCAACACACACAGCCATGCTAGGCAGGTCCAACACACACAACCATGCTAGGCAGGTCCAACACACACAGCCATGCTAGGCAGGTCCAACACACACAGCCATGCTAGGCAGGTCCAACACACACAGCCATGCTAGGCAGGTCCAACACACACAGCCATGCTAGGCAGGTCCAACACACACAGCCATGCCAGGCAGGTCCAACACACACAGCCATGCTAGGCAGGTCCAACACACACAGCCATGCTAGGCAGGTCCAAAACACAGCCATGCCAGGCAGGTCCAACACACACCGCCATGCTAGGCAGGTCCAACACACACAGCCATGCCAGGCAGGTCCAACACACACAGCCATGCCAGGCAGGTCCAACACACACCGCCATGCTAGGCAGGTCCAACACACACAGCCATGCCAGGCAGGTCCAACACACACAGCCATGCTAGGCAGGTCCAACACACACAGCCATGCTAGGCAGGTCCAACACACACAGCCATGCTAGGCAGGTCCAACACACACAGCCATGCTAGGCAGGGCCAACACACACAGCCATGCTAGGCAGGTCCAACACACACAGCCATGCTAGGCAGGTCCAACACACACAGCCATGCTAGACAGGTCCAACACACACAACCATGCTAGGCAGGTCCAACACACACAGCCATTCTAGACAGGTCCAACACACACAGCCATGCTAGGCAGGTCCAACACACACAACCATGCTAGGCAGGTCCAACACACAACCATGCTAGGCAGTTCCAACACACCCAGCCAAGCCAGGCAGGTACAACACACACAGCCATGCTAGGCAGGTCCAACACACACAGCCATGCTAGGCAGGTCCAACACACACAGCCATGCTAGGCAGGTCCAACACACACAGCCGTGCTAGGCAGGTCCAACACACACAGCCATGCCAGGCAGGTCCAACACACACAGCCATTCTAGGCAGGTCCAACACACACAGCCATGCCAGGCAGGTCCAACACACACAGCCATGCTAGGCAGGTCCAACACACACAGCCATGCCAGGCAGGTCCAACACACACAGCCATGCTAGGCAGGTCCAACACACACAGCCATTCTAGGCAGGTCCAACACACACAGCCATGCTAGGCAGGTCTAACACACACAGCCATGCTAGGCAGGTCCAACACACCCAGCCATGCCAGGCAGGTTAAACACACACAGCCATGCTAGGCAGGTCCAACACACACAGCCATGCTAGGCAGGTCCAAAACACAGCCATGCCAGGCAGGTCCAACACACACCGCCATGCTAGGCAGGTCCAACACACACAGCCATGCCAGGCAGGTCCAACACACACAGCCATGCCAGGCAGGTCCAACACACACCGCCATGCTAGGCAGGTCCAACACACACAGCCATGCCAGGCAGGTCCAACACACACAGCCATGCTAGGCAGGTCCAACACACACAGCCATGCTAGGCAGGTCCAACACACACAACCATGCTAGGCAGGTCCAACACACACAGCCATGCTAGGCAGGTCCAACACACACAGCCATGCTAAGCAGGGCCAACACACACAGCCATGCTAGGCAGGTCCAACACACACAGCCATGCTAGGCAGGTCCAACACACACAGCCATGCTAGACAGGTCCAACACACACAACCATGCTAGGCAGGTCCAACACACACAGCCATTCTAGACAGGTCCAACACACACAGCCATTCTAGGCAGGTCCAACACACACAACCATGCTAGGCAGGTCTAACACACAACCATGCTAGGCAGTTCCAACACACCCAGCCAAGCCAGGCAGGTCCAACACACACAGCCATGCTAGGCAGGTCCAACACACACAGCCATGCTAGGCAGGTCCAACACACACAGCCATGCTAGGCAGGTCCAACACACACAGCCGTGCTAGGCAGGTCCAACACACACAGCCATGCCATGCAGGTCCAACACACACAGCCATTCTAGGCAGGTCCAACACACACAGCCATGCCAGGCAGGTCCAACACACACAGCCATGCTAGGCAGGTCCAACACACACAGCCATGCCAGGCAGGTCCAACACACACAGCCATGCAAGGCAGGTCCAACACACACAGCCATTCTAGGCAGGTCCAACACACACAGCCATGCTAGGCAGGTCTAACACACACAGCCATGCTAGGCAGGTCCAACACACCCAGCCATGCCAGGCAGGTTAAACACACACAGCCATGCTAGGCAGGTCCAACACACACAGCCATACTAGACAGGTCTAACACACACAGCCATGCTAGGTAGGTCCAACACACACACAGCCATGCTAGGCAGGTCCAACACACAGCCATGCTAGGCAGGTCCAACACACACAGCCATGCTAGGCTGGTCCAACACACCCAGCCATGCTAGGCAGGTCCAACACACCCAGCCATGCTAGGCAGGTCCAACACACACAGCCATGCTAGGCAGGTCCAACACACACAGCCATTCTACACAGGTCCAACACAAACAGCCATGCTAAGCAGGTCCAACACACCCAGCCATGCTAGGCAGGTCCACCACACCCAGCCATGCTTGGCAGGTCCAACGCACACAGCCACGCTAGGCAGGTCCAACACACACAGCCATGCTAGGCAGGTCCAACACACACAGCCATGCCAGGCAGGTCCAACACACACAGCCATGCTAGGCAGGTCCAACACACACAGCCATGCCAGGCAGGTCCAACACACACAGCCATGCTAGGCAGGTCCAACACACACAGCCATGCTAGGCAGGTCCAACACACACAACCATGCTAGGCAGGTCCAACACACAACCATGCAAGGCAGTTCCAACACACCCAGCCAAGCCAGGCAGGTCCAACACACACAGCCATGCTAGGCAGGTCCAACACACACAGCCATGCTAGGCAGGTCCAACACACACAGCCATGCTAGGCAGGTCCAACACACACAGCCATGCTAGGAAGGCCCAACACACACAGCCATGCCAGGCAGGTCCAACACACACAGCCATGCTAGGCAGGTCCAACACACACAGCCATGCCAGGCAGGTCCAACACACACAGCCATGCTAGGCAGGTCCAACACACACAGCCATGCAAGGCAGGTCCAACACACACAGCCATTCTAGGCAGGTCCAACACACACAGCCATGCTAGGCAGGTCTAACACACACAGCCATGCTAGGCAGGTCCAACACACCCAGCCATGCCAGGCAGGTTAAACACACTCAGCCATGCTAGGCAGGTCCAACACACACAGCCATACTAGACAGGTCTAACACACACAGCCATGCTAGGTAGGTCCAACACACACACAGCCATGCTAGGCAGGTCCAACACACACAGCCATGCTAGGCAGGTCCAACACACAGCCATGCTAGGCTGGTCCAACACACCCAGCCATGCTAGGCAGGTCCAACACACCCAGCCATGCTAGGCAGGTCCAACACACACTGCCATGCTAGGCAGGTCCAACACACACAGCCATTCTACACAGGTCCAACACAAACAGCCATGCTAAGCAGGTCCAACACACCCAGCCATGCTAGGCAGGTCCACCACACCCAGCCATGCTAGGCAGGTCCAACGCACACAGCCACGCTAGGCAGGTCCAACACACACAGCCATGCTAGGCAGGTCCAACACACACAGCCATGCCAGGCAGGTCCAACACACACAGCCATGCTAGGCAGGTCCAACACACACAGCCATGCTAGGCAGGTCCAACACACACAGCCATGCTAGGCAATCCAACACACAACCATGCTAGGCAGGTCCAACACACCCAGCCATGCCAGGCAGGTCCAACACACAGCCATGCTAGGCAGGTCCAACACACACAGCCATGCTAGGCAGGTCCAACACACACAGCCATGCCAGGCAGGTCCAACACACACAGCCATGCTAGACAGGTCGAACACACACAGCCATGCCAGGCAGGTCCAACGCACACAGCCATGCTAGGCAGGTCCAACACACACAGCCATGCTAGGCAGGTCCAACACACCCAGCCATGCCAGGCAGGTCCAACACACACAGCCATGCTAGGCAGGTCCAACACACACAGCCATGCTAGGCAGGCCTAACACACACAGCCATGCTAGGTAGGTCCAACACACACACAGCCATGCTAGGCAGGTCCAACACACACAGCTATGCTAGACAGGTCCAACACACACAGCCATGCAAGGCAGGTCCAACACACACAGCCATGCTAGGCAGGTTCAACACACACAGCCATGTTAGGCACGTCCAACACACACAGCCATGCTAGGCAGGTCCAACACACACAGCCTTGCTAGGCAGGTCCAACACACACAGCCTTGCTAGGCAGGTCCAACACATACAGCCATGCTAGGCAGGTTCAACACACACAGCCATGCTAGGCAGGTCCAACACACACAGCCATGCTAGGCAGGTTCAACACACACAGCCATGTTAGGCAGATCCAACACACACAGCCATGCAATGCAGGTCCAACACACACAGCCATGCTAGGCAGGTCCAACACACACAACCATTCTAGGCAGATCCAAAACACACAGCCATGCTAGGCAGGTCCAACACACACAGCCATGCTAGGCAGATTCAACACACACAGCCATGCTAGGCAGGTCCAACACACATAGCCATGCTAGGCAGGGCCAACACACACAGCCATGCTAGGCAGGTCCACCACACACAGCCATGCTAGGCAGGTCCAACACACACAGCTATGCTAGGCAGGTCCAACACACACAACCATGCTAGGCAGGTTCAACACACACAGCCATGTTAGGCAGATCCAACACACACAGCCATGCTATGCAGGTCCAACACACACAGCCATGATAGGCTGGTCCAACACACACAACCATTCTAGGCAGATCCAAAACACACAGCCATGCTAGGCAGGTCCAACACACACAGCCATGCTAGGCAGATTCAACACACACAGCCATGCTAGGCAGGTCCAACACACATAGCCATGCTAGGCAGGGCCAACACACTCAGCCATGCTAGGCAGGTCCACAACACACAGCCATGCAAGGCAGGTCCAACACACACAGCTATGCTAGGCAGGTCCAACACACACAGCCAAGCTAGGCAGGTTCAACACACACAGCCATGCTAGGCAGGTCCAACACACACAGCCATGCTAGGCAGGGCGAACACACACAGCCATGCTAGACAGGTTCAACAAACACAGCCATGCTAGGCAGGTTCAACACACACAGCCAACCTAGGCAGGGCCAACACACACAGCCATGCTAGACAGGTTCAACAAACACAGCCATGCTAGGCAAGTTCAACACACACAGCCAAGCTAGGCAGGGCCAACACACACAGCCATGCTAGACAGGTTCAACACACACAGCCATGCTAGGCAGGTCCAACACACACAGCCATGCTAGGCAGGGCCAACACACACAGCCATGCTAGACAGGTTCAACAAACACAGCCATGCTAGGCAGGTCCAACACACACAGCCAAGCTAGGCAGGTTCAACACACACAGCCATGCTAGGCAGGTCCAACACACACAGCCATGCTAGGCAGGGCGAACACACACAGCCATGCTAGACAGGTTCAACAAACACAGCCATGCTAGGCAGGTTCAACACACACAGCCAACCTAGGCAGGGCCAACACACACAGCCATGCTAGACAGGTTCAACAAACACAGCCATGCTAGGCAAGTTCAACACACACAGCCAAGCTAGGCAGGGCCAACACACACAGCCATGCTAGACAGGTTCAACACACACAGCCATGCTAGGCAGGTCCAACACACACAGCCATGCTAGGCAGGGCCAACACACACAGCCATGCTAGACAGGTTCAACAAACACAGCCATGCTAGGCAGGTTCAACACACACAGCCAAGCTAGGCAGGGCCAACACACACCTCCATGCTAGACAAGTTCAACACACACAGCCATGCTAAGCAGGTCCAACTCACACAGCCATGCTAGGCAGGTCCAACACACCCAGCCATGACAGGCAGGTTAAACACACACAGCCATGCTAGGCAGGTCCAACACACACAGCCATACTAGACAGGTCTAACACACACAGCCATGCTAGGTAGGTCCAACACACACACAGCCATGCTAGGCAGGTCCAACACACACAGCCATGCTAGGCAGGTCCAACACACACAGCCATGCTAGGCTGGTCCAACACACCCAGCCATGCTAGGCAGGTCCAACACACCCAGCCATGCTAGGCAGGTCCAACACACACAGCCATGCTAGGCAGGTCCAACACACACAGCCATTCTACACAGGTCCAACACAAACAGCCATGCTAAGCAGGTCCAACACACCCAGCCATGCTAGGCAGGGCCACCACACCCAGCCATGCTTGGCAGGTCCAACGCACACAGCCACGCTAGACAGGTCCAACACACACAGCCATGCTAGGCAGGTCCAACACACACAGCCATGCCAGGCAGGTCCAACACACACAGCCATGCTAGGCAGGTCCAACACACACAGCCATGCCAGGCAGGTCCAACACACACAGCCATGCCAGGCAGGTCCAACACACACAGCCATGCTAGGCAGGTCCAACACACACAGCCATGCAAGGCAGGTCCAACACACACAGCCATTCTAGGCAGGTCCAACACACACAGCCATGCTAGGCAGGTCTAACACACACAGCCATGCTAGGCAGGTCCAACACACCCAGCCATGCCAGGCAGGTTAAACACACTCAGCCATGCTAGGCAGGTCCAACACACACAGCCATGCTAGGTAGGTCCAACACACACACAGCCATGCTAGGCAGGTCCAACACACACAGCCATGCTAGGCAGGTCCAACACACAGCCATGCTAGGCTGGTCCAACACACCCAGCCATGCTAGGCAGGCCCAACACACCCAGCCATGCTAGGCAGGTCCAACACACACTGCCATGCTAGGCAGGTCCAACACACACAGCCATTCTACACAGGTCCAACACAAACAGCCATGCTAAGCAGGTCCAACACACCCAGCCATGCTAGGCAGGTCCACCTCACCCAGCCATGCTAGGCAGGTCCAACGCACACAGCCACGCTAGGCAGGTCCAACACACACAGCCATGCTAGGCAGGTCCAACACACACAGCCATGCCAGGCAGGTCCAACACACACAGCCATGCTAGGCAGGTCCAACACACACAGCCATGCTAGGCAGGTCCAACACACACAGCCATGCTAGGCAATCCAATACACAACCATGCTAGGCAGGTCCAACACACCCAGCCATGCCAGGCAGGTCCAACACACAGCCATGCTAGGCAGGTCCAACACACACAGCCATGCTAGGCAGGTCCAACACACACAGCCATGCCAGGCAGGTCCAACACACACAGCCATGCTAGACAGGTCGAAAACACACAGCCATGCCAGGCAGGTCCAACGCACACAGCCATGCTAGGCAGGTCCAACACACACAGCCATGCTAGGCAGGTCCAACACACCCAGCCATGCCAGGCAGGTCCAACACACACAGCCATGCTAGGCAGGTCCAACACACACAGCCATGCTAGGCAGGCCTAACACACACAGCCATGCTAGGTAGGTCCAACACACACACAGCCATGCTAGGCAGGTCCAACACACACAGCTATGCTAGACAGGTCCAACACACACAGCCATGCAAGGCAGGTCCAACACACACAGCCATGCCAGGCAGGTTCAACACACACAGCCATGTTAGGCGCGTCCAACACACACAGCCATGCTAGGCAGGTCCAACACACACAGCCTTGCTAGGCAGGTCCAACACACACAGCCTTGCTAGGCAGGTCCAACACATACAGCCATGCTAGGTAGGTCCAACACACACACAGCCATGCTAGGCAGGTCCAACACACACAGCTATGCTAGGCAGGTCCAACACACACAGCCATGCTAGGCAGGTCCAACACACACAGCCATGCTAGGCAGTTCCAACACACACAGCCATGCTAGGCAGGTTCAACACACACAGCCATGTTAGGCAGATCCAACACACACAGCCATGCTATGCAGGTCCAACACACACAGCCATGCTAGGCAGGTCCAACACACACAACCATTCTAGGCAGATCCAAAACACACAGCCATGCTAGGCAGGTCCAACACACACAGCCATGCTAGGCAGATTCAACACACACAGCCATGCTAGGCAGGTCCAACACACATAGCCATGCTAGGCAGGGCCAACACACACAGCCATGCTAGGCAGGTCCACCACACACAGCCATGCTAGGCAGGTCCAACACACACAGCTATGCTAGGCAGGTCCAACACACACAACCATGCTAGGCAGGTTCAACACACACAGCCATGTTAGGCAGATCCAACACACACAGCCATGCTATACAGGTCCAACACACACAGCCATGATAGGCTGGTCCAACACACACAACCATTCTAGGCAGATCCAAAACACACAGCCATGCTAGGCAGGTCCAACACACACAGCCATGCTAGGCAGATTCAACACACACAGCCATGCTAGGCAGGTCCACAACACACAGCCATGCTAGGCAGGTCCAACACACACAGCTATGCTAGGCAGGTCCAACACACACAGCCAAGCTAGGCAGGTTCAACACACACAGCCATGCTAGGCAGGTCCAACACACACAGCCATGCTAGGCAGGGCGAACACACACAGCCATGCTAGACAGGTTCAACAAACACAGCCATGCTAGGCAGGTTCAACACACACAGCCAACCTAGGCAGGGCCAACACACACAGCCATGCTAGACAGGTTCAACAAACACAGCCATGCTAGGCAAGTTCAACACACACAGCCAAGCTAGGCAGGGCCAACACACACAGCCATGCTAGACAGGTTCAACACACACAGCCATGCTAGGCAGGTCCAACACACACAGCCATGCTAGGCAGGGCCAACACACACAGCCATGCTAGACAGGTTCAACAAACACAGCCATGCTAGGCAGGTCCAACACACACAGCCAAGCTAGGCAGGTTCAACACACACAGCCATGCTAGGCAGGTCCAACACACACAGCCATGCTAGGCAGGGCGAACACACACAGCCATGCTAGACAGGTTCAACAAACACAGCCATGCTAGGCAGGTTCAACACACACAGCCAACCTAGGCAGGGCCAACACACACAGCCATGCTAGACAGGTTCAACAAACACAGCCATGCTAGGCAAGTTCAACACACACAGCCAAGCTAGGCAGGGCCAACACACACAGCCATGCTAGACAGGTTCAACACACACAGCCATGCTAGGCAGGTCCAACACACACAGCCATGCTAGGCAGGGCCAACACACACAGCCATGCTAGACAGGTTCAACAAACACAGCCATGCTAGGCAGGTTCAACACACACAGCCAAGCTAGGCAGGGCCAACACACACCTCCATGCTAGACAGGTTCAACACACACAGCCATGCTAAGCAGGTCCAACTCACACAGCCATGCTAGGCAGGTCCAACACACACAGCCATGCTAGGCAGGTCCAACACACACAGCCATGCTAGGCAGGTCCAACACACACATCCATGCTAGGCAGGTCCAACACACACAGCCATGCTAGGTAGGTCCAACACACACAGCCATGCTAGGCAGGTACAACACACAGCCATGCTAGGCAGGTCCAACACACACAGCTATGATAGACAGGTCCAACACCAGCCATGCTAGGCAGGTCCAACACACACAGCCATGCTAGGCAGATGCAACACATACAACTATGCTAGGCAGGTCCAACACACACAGCCATACTAGGCAGGTCCAACACACACAGCCATGCTAGGCAGGTCCAACACACACAGGTATGATAGACAGGTCCATCACCAGCCATGCTAGGCAAGGCCAACACACACAGCCATGCTAGGCAGGTCCAACACACACAACCATGCTAGGCAGGTCCAACACACACAGCTATGCTAGGCAGGTCCAACACACACAACCATGCTAGGCAGGTCCAACACATACAGCCATGCTAGGCAGGTTCAACACACACAGCCATGCTAGGCAGGTCCAACACACACAGCCATGCTAGGCAGGTCTAACACACACAAACATGCTAAGCAGGTCCAGCACACACAGCCATGCTAGGCAGGTCCAACACACACAGCAGTGCTAGGCAGGTCCAACACACATAGCTATGCTAGGCAGGTCCAACACACACAGCCATGCTAGGCAGGTCCAACACACACAGCCATGCTAGGCAGGTTCAACACACACAGCCATGTTAGACAGGTCCAACACACACAGCCATGTTAGGCAGGTCCAACACACTCTGCCATGCTAGGCAGGTCCAACACACACAGCCATGCTAGGCAGGTCCAACACACTCAACCATTCTAGGCAGATCCAACACACACAGCCATGCTAGGCAGGTTCAACACACACAGCCATGCTAGGCAGGTTCAACACACGCAGCCATGCTAGGCAGGTCCAACACACCCAGCCATGCTAGGCAAGTCCAACACACACAGCCATGCTAGGCAGGTCCAACACACACAGCCATGCTAGGCAGGTCCAACACACATAGCTATGCTAGGCAGGTCTAACACACACAACCATGCTAGGCAGGTCCTACACATACAGCCATGCTAGGCAGGTTCAACACACAAAGCCATGCTAGGCAGGTCCAACACACACAACCATGCTAGGCAGGTCCATCACACACAGCCATGCTAGGCAGGTCCAACACACACAGCTATACTAGGCAGGTCCAACACACCCAGTCATGGTAGGAACGTACAACACACACAGCCATGCTAGGCAGGTCCAACACACACAGCCATGCTAGGCAGGTCCAACAGACACAGCCCTGGTAGGCAGGTCCAACACACACAGCCATGCTAGGCAGGTCCAACACACCCAGTCATCTCTTAACACTAGTTCAGCTTCTGGAAAGTCAAAATACAGGTGCGCATCATTCTATAATACTGGTTACTGAGTATATTATTTTATCTTTCTCTTAATTTCAGATACGCAAATAAGGATTACTTAACGCTAGAAGACTTCCATTTATTCTTGGAAGGAGAGCAAGGCGTAAGTGAAATCTCTCTATCTCTAGATCTAATTAAAGTAGACAAAGACGCCATATGTAGAACCAGGCTTTTGTAAATATATATATATATATATATATATATATATATATATATATATATATATATATATATATATATATATATATATATTTATATATATATATATATATATATATATATATATATATATATATATTTGTATATATATATATATTTATATATATATATATATATATATATATATATATATATATATATATATATATGTCGTGCCGAATATGTAAAACTGGTCAATTAGCAAGAACTCATTTAAAATTAAGTCATTTCTAAAATTTTCTCTTATACGTTTAAAGATATATTTTTTTCATTAACGTTAATGTAAAAAATTTTAATTTTGCACCAAAAGAATCTTAGAAAACTTACCTAACCTTATTATAACAAGATCAATTTATTTTAGCCTAACCCAACTAAATATATTTTAGATTTGTTTACAGTAATTTAATACTAAACAAACACAGTGAAATATATTGTTTTCGTTAGGTTCAGAAAGGTTTTGGCGGAATTATTGCATACACAAATTTTCGCTTGTTCTGTATGGCAAGATGAGCGTTGCTATTTAAGGCAAGATCGCAAATTCTGCCTATTCGGCACGACATATATATATATATATATATATATATATATATATATATATATATATATATATATATATATATATATATATATATATATATATATATATATATATATTTATATATATATATATATATGCAAACAATCGCAGTCGGGCGATCTTAACTATGCAGGACAAGCCACTGGGGGTGGAAATCTTTAGCTCAATTATTTTCACACTTCCCTGTGCGTCATCAGGAGCTGTGCATTGTTGAAAGTGTGCAACCAAAGCAGGGAGAGAAGTCTCAGAGTAGCGTAGGTGTCTCCGTCCACAGTTACCCTTAGACTGGGTTAGCGGTCGGTGCCAACCCCACCCTACCATCATCCCCGACTCCTCATACGGGGTTGGAGGGTTTCTGAGATGTCAAGTATGAAATTATAAGATATAAAAAGCCAACCCTAAGCTTTTTCTAATCGTTTATAACAGGTCATATGGTTTGAGAAAATAAGTTTCTCGTTAGATACTGTATACATGGATAGCTATTATTTTGAGTGACCTTTTCAAATAATTAAAGAAAGGAATACAATGTGATCTTTGTCCGTTTAAATTTCCTGCTCTGATGTACTCGAATGTTCTACCGATGCGCTTGCATATTTTAAATCCTACCATTCTAATAGGTATCAATATGTCACTATTAAAGACAGCCTCATCAATACGGCCACTTGATACTTGAGTTCCGCAGGGAAGTGTCCTTGGAACCCTGCTCTTCCTCATTTACATCAATGATCTTCCAAACATATCCCAACACCTGAAACCCATTCTCTTTGCTGACGACACGACTTATGTCATCTCCCACCCTAATCTTGCCACCCTCAACACCATTGTTAACGAGGAGCTGCTCAAAATATCGACTTGAATGACAGCCAATAAACTTACACTTAACACTGACAAAACCTACTATATTATGTTTGGTAGCAGAGCAGGTGTTGCGCAACTTAACATTAAGATCGACAACACTCTAATTGCCAGACATAATGAGGGCAAATTCCTTGGCCAATAGCTCGACAACAACCTAAATTTCAGCACCCATATCCAACACATAACAAAAAAAGTATCCAAAATGGTGGGGATCCTCTCCAAGATACGATACTACGTGCCGCAAACTGCCCTTTTCACACAATACCATTCACTTATATATCCATACCTCATCTATGCTATCTGTGCTTGTGGTTCAACTGCAGCAACACACCTAAAGCCAATAATAACCCAACAAAAAGCCGCAATAAGAATAATCACTAAATCCCATCCCTGGCGACACCCCCCCACACTCTTCATAGATCTTAACTTACTCCCTGTTCAGAACATCCACACTTACTACTGTGCAATCTATATCTACAGGACCTTAAATTCCAGTATTAACCTTGACCTAAAACGCTTTCTTGATAGTTGTGACAGGATCCACAGGCATAACAACAGACACAAACCTCTATGACATTCCCCGTGTCCGACTAAACCTTTACAAAAATTCAATGTATTTCAAAGTACCTAAAATCTGGAACACCCTACCTGAAAACTCTAGAACTGCAGACACACTCATCACTTTCAAAACTACAGTTAGAAAACATCTTATCTCCCTGATACTCCCCCGACAACTAACTACATGATAACCACCTGGTGGTTCACAATTTCACTCACCCACTGACTATAAACACAGAAATACTAATCTTAATCTTAAAATAATGAATCCTAACTAGTCATAAGTTTGCCTATGATACTCCAATATAGACACTTTGTATTGTGCTAAAACAAAAGCATTCACATTGCTAAACTCACAAATTATAATGTAGTCACCTAGCCTTAATACCATAATCTGTAAGGATTTAATGTTAAGAACTAATCTAAGTCTGCCGGAAATGCCTAGCCATGCTAGGTGTCCTAGTGGCCCCCTCTGTAATTAGTGTTTTATAACATGTAAACCACACAATATCCAAATCCTGTAAACCACACATTGTAACTCTTATAGAGAATAAACTTGATTTGATTTGATTTGATTTGATGTACTCAGAAGTATCTCTTCCGAAATATTGTCTACAATTTTCTCAGTGGCTGTTAATATGCCATACATGGGGACTTCTATGCCTATCAGATAATATTTCTATGATCTAAATTCTACTAATACCCTTTAACCTCTCCTTACTTTATCTTGTGTGCTTGTCACTCTATGGTACATTAACAGCTACACGCGTTATATAACCATCACAGCTGACGTGGTGTGAAGTTTTGGTACGTAGACACTGGTCGGGCGTCACTAATCCATCAACCCACCTGGAATAATGAACAATCCTGTGATTTTTTATAGCATTGTTGTTTAAGATTGTATACAGTGGACTCTGCCAAATAATTATCGAGCTTGTATAACCCATAATTTGAGTTGTATACTGTATTCCTTTCATGTTTCAAGAGGGAAGATTCAATTGTTTCTTTCCGTGACAGAACTGTTTGGTACTGTAATCTAGGCAGCATCCCACCCCGGTGGGTGATTACATGCACTAACGTGGTTAAAGATGGCGTTCGACTCCTGTCCTGTCCTGACTGAGCATTTATGCTGGGCAATTCTGGTTTCCAGGAATTTACCTGTTTGACCTATATATGGGAGAGGACATTGAGTACATGGGACCTTGTAAACTCCACCAACTTTGTTGGAGGGTGTGTTTTTAATCAGCCTTTGTTTCACTGTTCCCGTGTTTTTGAAAGCAAGGTTTATATTGATCTTTTTTAATGCCTCACGGAGGCAAGCCAGATTCTCATTGTATGGTAAAACTAGTACATTTTTCCTGGCCATCACTTCTTTAGGTTCAGTCCTGTAGAAAGCCTTTCTTGGTGACATTAGTGTCTCCTCGACAAAACCCTTAGGATATCTTAGTTTTGTGGCTATGTTGAATATCTTGCTGATTTCGTCCTCTAGGTACTCTGGACTGCAGATGCGCAAGGTTCTCAAGAACATTTTGAGGAACACACTCCTTTTTACCCTGGTTTCGTGGTTGGAATGGTAGTGAATGTATGACGACACATTGGTGGACTTCCTGTAAACTGTGAATTTCAATTTTCTATCGACACGATGGATTAAAACATATAGGAACGGCAAAGTGTTATTTATTTCATGTTCTGTGGTGAACTTAATGGAAGGTACTAAGCCACTGAGTCTGGGAAGAAACTCATCAATGCTGTGATCATTAGGCCACAGGCAAAGAACATCATCTACGTATCTGAACCAACTAGCTTTATCTGGGAGAATGTCTTGAAGATGTCTGGTCTCATAGAATTCCATATATAGGTTGCTGAGTAAGGGGCTAAAGGGATTTCCCATTGCCATACCTTGTTCTTGAGCATAGAATTTCCCTTCAAACACGAATTTGCAATCAGTAACACAAAGTTTTACCAATTCAATTATTGTTTTCATGGGGAAGGGCATGGAGAAGTTTTCTAGTTCCTCTTCGAGGTACGAAAGCAAGTCAGGGGCAGGGACTTTGGTGAACAGAGCTGTGACATCAAAGCTCACTAAAGAAAAGTCATGAGGGACATTTAATTTCAGGAGCCTCTCAGTGAGGTTAACATTATTTTTAATATGTGCGTCCATGGGAGTTAGAAGTTTAACCAACCATTTATATAGATTATATACTGCTGAGCCTACTAAACTAATAATGGGACGAGCTGGGTATCCTGGCTTATAGGTCTTGATTACCCCATATAGATATGGTAGAGTTGCTGACCTAGCTGACAGATATTTAACGTTTTAAGGTGTTTACTAAAATGGCTGTTGACTTGGTCAGTGGGATTTTTAATGAGCGGTTCATACGTTTCATTATCACTCAATAAATGGTTCATTTTCTCTAAATATTCAGTTTTGTCCAAAATAACAGCCACCTTAGATTTATCACCTCGTGAGAGATCCAAAGGCTGATCATTATTGAGTTCTTTGTAAGCTTTTGTGAGTCTTAATGGGCTATCCACGTCTACTGTATCTAACGAGAAACTTATTTTCTCAGACCACATGACCTGTTATAAAAGATTAAAAAAAGCTTAGGGCTGGATTTTTATATCTTATAATTTCATACTTGACATCTCAGAAACCCTCCTACCCCATATGGGTAGTAGGGAGATGATGATAGGGTGGGGTTCGCACCGACCACTAACCCAGTCTAAGGATAACTGTGGTGGGCGACACCTACGCTACTCTGAGACCTCTCTCCTTGCTTTGGTTGCTCCTTTGTAACACAGCTTCTAATGACGCACTGAGAAGTGTGAAAGCACTTGAACTAAAGATTTCCACCCCCGTGGCTTGTCCTGCATATATATATATATATATATATATATATATATATATATATATATATATATATATATATATATATATATATA
>NC_091327.1:31267844-31290344 GCF_038502225.1 Cherax quadricarinatus
AAAACTGTTCGCCTATCATGCGTCGAGACTATACGTCTATCATGGGTCGAGACTGTACGTCTATCATGGGTCGAGGCTGTACGTCTATCATGGGTCGAGGCTGTACGTCTATCATGGGTCGAGACTATACGTCTATCATGGGTCGAGACTGTACGATTATCATGCGGCGAGACTGTTCGCCTATCATGTGTCGAGACTGTACATCTATCATGTGTCGAGACTATACGTCTGTCATGGGTCAAGACTGTACGTTTATCATGGATCGAGGCTGTAGTCTATCATGGGTCGAGACTGTTCGCCTATCATGCGTCGAGACTATACGTCTATCATGGGTCGAGACTGTACGTCTATCATGGATCGAGGCTGTAGTCTATCATGGGTCGAGACTGTTCGCCTATCATGCGTCGAGACTATACGTCTATCATGGGTCGAGACTGTACGTCTATCATGGGTCGAGACTGTTCGCCTATCATGCGTCGAGACTATACGTCTATCATGGGTCGAGACTGTACGTCTATCATGGATCGAGGCTGTAGTCTATCATGGGTCGAGACTGTTCGCCTATCATGCGTCGAGACTGTACATCTATCATGCGTCGAGACTGTACGTCTATCATGGGTCGGGACTGTATGTCTATCATGAGTCGAGACTGTACCTCTATCATGCGGCGAGATTGTACGTCTATCATGGGTCAAGACTGTACGTCTATCATGGATCGAGACTGTACGTCTATCATGCAACGAGACTATACGTCTATCATGGGTCGAGGCTGTACGTCTATCATGCAACGAGACTGTACGTCTATCATGGGTCGAGGCTGTACGTCTATCATGAGGCGAGACTGTACGTCTACCATGGATAGAGACTGTACGTCTATCATGCAACGAGACTGTACGTCTGTCATGCAACGAGACTGTTCGTCTATCATGCGGCGAGACTGTACATCTATCATGGATCGAGACTGTTCGTCTATCATGCAACGAGACTGTACGTCTATCATGCGGCGAGACTGTACGTCTATCATGGGTCGAGACTGTACGTCTATCAATCAACAAGACTGTATGTCTATCATGCAACGAGACTGTTCGTCTATCATGCGGCGAGACTGTACGTCTATCATGGGTCGAGACTGTTCGTCTATCATGCAACGAGACTGTACGTCTATCATACAACGAGACTGTACATCTGTCATGCGTTGAGACTGTACATCTGTCATGCGTCGAGACTGTACATCTCTCATGCGTCGAGACTGTACATCTGTCAGACGTCGAGACTGTACATCTGTCAGGCGTCGAGAATGTACATCTGTCAGGCCTCGAGAATGTACATCTGTCAAGCGTCGAGAATGTACATCTGTCAGGCGTCGAGAATGTACATCTGCCAGGCGTCGAGACTGTACATCTGTCATGCGTCGAGACTGTAAATCTGTCATGCGTCGAGACTGTACATTTGTCATACGTCGAGACTGTACATCTGTCATGCGTCGAGACTGTACATCTGTCATACGTCGAGACTGTACATCTGTCATACGTCGAGACTGTACATCTGTCATACGTCGAGACTGTACATCTGTCATACGTCGAGACTGTGCATCTGTTATACGTCGAGACTGTGCATCTGTCATGCGTCGAGACTGTACATCTGTCAGGCGTCGAGAATGTACATCTGTCAAGCGTCGAGACTGTACATCTGTCAGGCGTCGAGAATATACATCTGTCAATCGTCGAGAATGTACATCTGTCAAGCGTCGAGACTATACATCTGTCAAGCGTCGAGAATGTACATCTGTCATACGTCGAGACTGTGCATCTGTCATACGTCGAGACTGTGCATCTGTCATGCGTCGAGACTACATCTGCCAGGCTTCGAGAATGTACATCTGTCAAGCGTCGAGACTGTACATCTGTCAGGCGTCGAGACTGTACATCTGCCAGGCGTCGAGAATGTACATCTGTCAAGCGTCGAGAATGTACTTCTGTCAGGCGTCGAGAATATACATGTCAAGCGTCGAGACTGTACATCTGCCAGGCGTCGAGAATGTACATCTGTCAAGCGTCGAGACTGTACATCTGTCAGGCGTCGAGAATGTACATCTGCCAGGCGTCGAGAATGTACATCTGTCAAGCGTCGAGACTGTACATCTGTCAAGCGTCGAGAATGTACATCTGTCAAGCGTCGAGACTGTACATCTGTCAGGCGTCGAGAATGTACAGCTGTCAAGCGTCGAGACTGTACATCTGTCAAGCGTCGAGACTGTACATCTGTCAAGCGTCGAGAATGTACATCTGTCAGGCGTCGAGACTGTACATCTGTCAGGCGTCGAGACTGTACATCTGTCAGGCGTCGAGACTGTACATCTGTCAGGCGTCGAGACTGTACATCTGTCAGGCGTCGAGACTGTACATCTGTCAGGCGTCGAGACTGTACAGCTGTCAAGCGTCGAGACTGTACATCTGTCAGGCGTCGAGACTGTACATCTGTCAAGCGTCGAGACTGTACATCTCTCAAGCGTCGAGACTGTACATCTGTCAGGCGTCGAGACTGTACATCTGTCAGGCGTCGAGACTGTACATCTGTCAAGCGTCGAGACTGTACATCTGTCAGGCGTCGAGACTGTACATCTGTCAAGCGTCGAGACTGTACATCTGTCAGGCGTCGAGACTGTACATCTGTCAAGCGTCGAGACTGTATATCTGTCAAGCGTCGAGACTGTACATCTGTCAAGCGTCGAGACTGTACATCTGTCAAGCGTCGAGACTGTACATCTGTCAGGCGTCGAGATTGTACATCTGTCAAGCGTCGAGACTGTACATCTGCCAAGCGTCGAGACTGTACATCTGTCAGGCGTCGAGACTGTACATCTGCCAAGCGTCGAGACTGTACATCTGCCAAGCGTCGAGACTGTACATCTGTCAGGCGTCGAGACTGTACATCTGCCAAGCGTCGAGACTGTACATCTGTCAGGCGTCGAGACTGTACATCTGTCAGGCGTCGAGACTGTACATCTGTCAGGCGTCGAGACTGTACATCTGTCAGGCGTCGAGACTGTACATCTGTCAGGCGTCGAGACTGTACATCTGTCAGGCGTCGAGAATGTACATCTGTCAGGCGTCGAGACTGTACAGCTGTCAAGCGTCGAGACTGTACATCTGTCAGGCGTCGAGACTGTACATCTGTCAAGCGTCGAGACTGTACATCTGTCAAGCGTCGAGACTGTACATCTGTCAGGCGTCGAGACTGTACATCTGTCAGGCGTCGAGACTGTACATCTGTCAAGCGTCGAGACTGTACATCTGTCAGGCGTCGAGACTGTACATCTGTCAAGCGTCGAGACTGTACATCTGTCAGGCGTCGAGACTGTACATCTGTCAAGCGTCGAGACTGTATATCTGTCAAGCGTCGAGACTGTACATCTGTCAAGCGTCGAGACTGTACATCTGTCAAGCGTCGAGACTGTACATCTGTCAAGCGTCGAGACTGTACATCTGTCAGGCGTCGAGACTGTACATCTGTCAAGCGTCGAGACTGTACATCTGCCAAGCGTCGAGACTGTACATCTGTCAGGCGTCGAGACTGTACATCTGCCAAGCGTCGAGACTGTACATCTGCCAAGCGTCGAGACTGTACATCTGTCAGGCGTCGAGACTGTACATCTGCCAAGCGTCGATACTGTACATCTGTCAAGCGTCGAGACTGTACATCTGCCAAGCGTCGAGACTGTACATCTGTCAAGCGTCGAGACTGTACATCTGTCAGGCGTCGAGACTGTACATCTGTCAGGCGTCGAGACTGTACATCTGTCAGGCGTCGAGACTGTACATCTGTCAGGCGTCGAGACTGTACATCTGTCAAGCGTCGAGACTGTACATCTGTCAGGCGTCGAGACTGTACATCTGTCAGGCGTCGAGACTGTACATCTGTCAGGCGTCGAGACTGTACATCTGTCAGGCGTCGAGACTGTACATCTGTCAGGCGTCGAGACTGTACATCTGTCAAGCGTCGAGACTGTACATCTGTCAGGCGTCGAGACTGTACATCTGTCAGGCGTCGAGACTGTACATCTGTCAGGCGTCGAGACTGTACATCTGTCAGGCGTCGAGACTGTACATCTGTCAGGCGTCGAGACTGTACATCTGTCAGGCGTCGAGACTGTACATCTGTCAGGCGTCGAGACTGTACATCTGTCAGGCGTCGAGACTGTACATCTGTCAGGCGTCGAGACTGTACATCTGTCAGGCGTCGAGACTGTACATCTGTCAGGCGTCGAGACTGTACATCTGTCAGGCGTCGAGACTGTACATCTGTCAGGCGTCGAGACTGTACATCTGTCAGGCGTCGAGACTGTACATCTGTCAAGCGTCGAGACTGTACATCTGTCAGGCGTCGAGACTGTACATCTGTCAGGCGTCGAGACTGTACATCTGTCAGGCGTCGAGACTGTACATCTGTCAGGCGTCGAGACTGTACATCTGTCAGGCGTCGAGACTGTACATCTGTCAGGCGTCGAGACTGTACATCTGTCAGGCGTCGAGACTGTACATCTGTCAGGCGTCGAGACTGTACATCTGTCAGGCGTCGAGACTGTACATCTGTCAGGCGTCGAGACTGTACATCTGTCAGGCGTCGAGACTGTACATCTGTCAGGCGTCGAGACTGTACATCTGTCAGGCGTCGAGACTGTACATCTGTCAAGCGTCGAGACTGTACATCTGTCAGGCGTCGAGACTGTACAGCTGTCAGGCGTCGAGACTGTACATCTGTCAAGCGTCGAGACTGTACATCTGTCAAGCGTCGAGACTGTACATCTGTCAAGCGTCGAGACTGTACATCTGTCAGGCGTCGAGACTGTACATCTGTCAGGCGTCGAGACTGTACATCTGTCAGGCGTCGAGACTGTACATCTGTCAAGCGTCGAGACTGTACATCTGTCAGGCGTCGAGACTGTACATCTGTCAGGCGTCGAGACTGTACATCTGTCAAGCGTCGAGACTGTACATCTGTCAAGCGTCGAGACTGTACATCTGTCAAGCGTCGAGACTGTACATCTGTCAGGCGTCGAGACTGTACATCTGTCAGGCTTCGAGACTGTACATCTGTCAGGCGTCGAGACTGTACATCTGTCAGGCGTCGAGACTGTACATCTGTCAGGCGTCGAGACTGTACATCTGTCAGGCGTCGAGACTGTACATCTGTCAGGCGTCGAGACTGTACATCTGTCAGGCGTCGAGACTGTACATCTGTCAGGCGTCGAGACTGTACATCTGTCAAGCGTCGAGACTGTACATCTGTCAGGCGTCGAGACTGTACATCTGTCAGGCTTCGAGACTGTACATCTGTCAGGCGTCGAGACTGTACATCTGTCAGGCGTCGAGACTGTACATCTGTCAGGCGTCGAGACTGTACATCTGTCAGGCGTCGAGACTGTACATCTGTCAGGCGTCGAGACTGTACATCTGTCAGGCGTCGAGACTGTACATCTGTCAAGCGTCGAGACTGTACATCTGTCAGGCGTCGAGACTGTACATCTGTCAGGCGTCGAGACTGTACATCTGTCAGGCGTCGAGACTGTACATCTGTCAGGCGTCGAGACTGTACATCTGTCAGGCGTCGAGACTGTACATCTGTCAGGCGTCGAGACTGTACATCTGTCAGGCGTCGAGACTGTACATCTGTCAGGCGTCGAGACTGTACATCTGTCAAGCGTCGAGACTGTACATCTGTCAGGCGTCGAGACTGTACATCTGTCAGGCGTCGAGACTGTACATCTGTCAGGCGTCGAGACTGTACATCTGTCAGGCGTCGAGACTGTACATCTGTCAGGCGTCGAGACTGTACATCTGTCAGGCGTCGAGACTGTACATCTGTCAGGCGTCGAGACTGTACATCTGTCAGGCGTCGAGACTGTACCTCCCTATTGTCACTAGATCAGGAAAAAAATAATATTAACAAAATTATAATTTTAATCTTATAATAGTGATTTTAGTGGTTAAACACAGAGCAAAAACTTCAGCTGCTGTTGACGTGTTGAAGACATGTAATATACATGTACATACAAACATATTACACAAATAACCCGCACATAGAAGAGAGGAGCTTACGACGACGTTTCGGTCCGACATGGACCATTTACAAAGTGACTTTGTAAATTGTCCAAGTCGGACTGAAACGTCGTCGTAAGCTCCTCTCTTCTATGTGCGGGTTATTTGTGTATCGTTCCCGTCACGGTATTGTGTCTTTTTTGTAATTTATAAACACCATGTTATATTGTACAGAAACATATACTTGATAATTTGAACAAAATAATGAAACTTACTCTCTAAAATGCCTTTTACAGGAGAACATTGTGCAAAATCAGTAAAATAAAAAACTCTTCTCCCTCTCCAATATTATATATATATATATATATATATATATATATATATATATATATATATATATATATATATATATATATATATATATATATATATATATATATATATATATATATATATATGTGTATATATATATATATATATATATATATATATATATATATATATATATATATATATATATATATATATATATATATATATATATATATATATATATTCAAAGTACCACATCTATAGCTGGAATGGGGACCCTCATCCTCGGAGAAGATAATAAACGTACCTCAGGGAAAACTCAAGGTTCTCCCCGGAGCTGTTTCAATATTTTCTTCTCCTACCACCCCCTATATATTTTATATTCTATGTGAACATATATTAATAAACAGAATACATGTACAGAAAAAAACATAAACATGAATACAATGGCACAATGTATCAAAGATCATGAATTTCCTCCAGCTCCTCCGAGACTGGACGCGAGCCAAGTATGCAGCAAGCATTTCCCCTCTGGATGGCTACGCTGAGGCGCTGGAACATGGAAGTGGCTGCCCTTGGGTCCCTGGTGGTGTCGATGAGTCTGGACCCCAATTCTTTAAGGAAACGTGTGGCATTTTTCCCCATGATCCCAAGGTCTCTGATCCCACTGGGACAAATTGATACTGTCGGCTAATGTCCCTGTACTTGCTGATCTTGTACTCCCTGTGGTCAGCAGCTCCTCCCTGTCGCCCCACACTGTGATGGATATAGGTGTCAGCCAGTGTGGACACACAGGTATAGTCCCATGCTAAGAGCTTGCCATTCTTCCAAGGATAGATGGTGATCCCGTCGGGGCGGTTTGCTGGGTTGTGGGTATTGTTGGCTGCTAGTGATCGGGGCTCCCTCTCGGCAGGGCATCCAGCTGTAGCAAGGGTTCTCTTAATGATGTCGTTGACCTCATTGTGTCTTGCATGTCAGCCCTTGGTTTTGGAACAGTTAAGACCATGTAGACCGTATTGGTCCTCTTGTACTTCGCCGCAAATACACGTATATTCTGTGTAAATTGGGGCAGCAAGGCGCAGAGCCACTGCAATACGGAGGGTCTTAGGGTCGAGTCGCGTTCCCATTGCCGATATGGGAACTGTTTGGAAGAAGTCCCTGGAGTGAGGTGTGTTCACAGCCTGGAGACAGGCAATCTCCCTATCTGATGTTACAGCCCTGAGCATGTTGGCAAGCACCTTTTCAGCAATCGGGCCATCCCAGCTTGACTGTTTGTGAGCCAGTGCTGCACTAGGGTTTGGTGCTGGAGCAGCAAGAGTCTCCCATTCGGTGATGGCACTGGCATAGCTAGGGTCTTCTATTCCTGCTGGGTCACTGAGGGTATCAGGAAGAATTTGTCTTATCAACTCGTTTGATGCTATGGAAGAGGACAGGAAAGCTGGTAGAGCAATCTGGGAGGATCTGCGTACTCCTAGCCCTCCAAGACTGACCGGAAGTGAGGCTTGCAACCACTGTCCATCTTCAAGGGAAAGATTCAATACACTCTCTAGCATGGTCTTCAGGAGAGAGTCATATTCCTTGAGTTTTGGACTGCTGAAGGCTGGGAGCATCTCGGAAAGTAGGTAAGTTTTGGGATTGACAGGCACCTGGTGAGTAGGTAGAAGGCATCGTGTGTGTCAATGTCTTTCATCTTGCTTTCCATCGTCCGTAGGTCTGAGACTTTTTTTTCTAGGATCAGATCGATGGCAGTGGACCCAAGAGGAGCACCAAGGAGAGTGCTATTGGCTGGATCAATGGTTCGTGCTCCTGGTAAAACGGCACTAATATTCTGGATCATCTGTTGATTGGTAGAAACTATTTCACATTTGGTGGTGTTTAAAGAAAGGCCCAGGCTTTCTCCCATGTCTTTAATTTTACTGATGTCCTCTAGGAGAGATTCTGTTGTGCCAGCTAGGGTACCGTCGTCCAGGAACCAGATATTGAGCTCGCTGGAGAGTTCTTCTGTGACTTCCTTGATGACCAAACAAAATAGAAAGGGGGCGAGAGGGTCCCCCTGTTGCACGCCCTCACATGAGTCAATTTCATGGTCCCCAAACAATAGTTTGGAAGTCACACTATAACCCGATTCTATGAAGGGATAAAGGGAAGGGAAGTTTCTATAAACTGCTTGGAGAGCAGCATCCCTTCTGACTGAGTTGAAAGCATTGGCAAAGTCCAATTTGACCAAGGCTTTTTCATCGGACATGTTTTTGATATATACTCGTGCTACGTGGGCAGCTGCTTCACAGCCCTGTTGAACGCCGAAACCGAGCTGAGTTGGTTTCAGAATATATATATATATATATATATATATATATATATATATATATATATATATATATATATATATATATATATATATATACATATATATATATATATATATATATATATATATATATATATATATATATATATATATATATATATATATATATATATATATATATATATATATATATATATATATATATATATATATATATATATATATATATATATATATATATATATATGGCAGCCAGAAGCGTCAAGATGGTATCACCCTTCAAGCCTGGACAGACGGGAAGCAGGTGGTGTGGGACCATACATGTGCATCTACCTTAGCTGATACCTATCTCCAATACACCAGGGAAGAAGGAGGGGCAGCTGCCAGCTTCAGGGAGTCCCAAAAGTCTAGAAAATATGGAGAACTTGCCCATCATTATATGTTTGTTCCCATAGGCTCAGAGACCCTTGGCTCATGGGGAAATAATGCATCTAAATTCCTTAAGGAGCTGGGAAAAAGACTCATCAGGGTAACTAGGGATCCCAGGGCAGCTAGTTTTCTGTTCCAGCGGCTCAGTGCGGCTGTTCAAAGGGATAATGCCTGCTGTATTTTGGGCACACGCCCCAGCTCTGAGGAGCTGGATGAGATTTTCGCCTTATAATCGGTGATACACACGTAACAACATGTACGGTATATGCCACCTTTATATTAACAATGTATCTCTTAAATCTTATATATATATATATATATATATATATATATATATATATATATATATATATATATATATATATATATATATATATATATATATATATATATGTATATATATATGTCGTGCCGAATATGTAAAACTGGTCACTTAGCAAGAACTCATTTAAAATGAAGTCCTTTCTGAAATTTTCTCTTGTACGTTCAAAGATATATTTTTTTCATTAATGTTAATGTAAAAAATTTTAACTTTGCACCAGAAGAATCTTAGAAAACTTACCTAACCTTATTATAACAAGAACAATTTATTTTAGCCTAACCCAACTAAATATATTTTAGATTTGTTTATAGTAATTTAATACTAAACAAACACAGTGCAATATATTTTTTTCGTTAGGTTTAAAATGATTTTGGCGAAATTACTGCATACACAAATTTTCACTTGTCCTATATGGCAAGATGAGCGTTGCTATTTAAGCCAAGATGGCAAGTTCTGCCTATTCGGCACGATATATATATATATATATATATATATATATATATATATATATATATATATATATATATATATATATATATATATATATATATATATATATATATATATATATATATATATATATATATATCAACAAGTCGGCCGTCTCCCACCGAGGCAGGGTGACCCAAAAAAAAAAAATCCCCATTATGAAAATACTTTCATCATCATTTAACACTTTCACCTCACTCATGCATGATCAATGTCTTTGCAGAGGTGCTCAGAGACGACAGTTTAGAAGCATATATGAAGATATATAACGTATCCTTCCTAACTGCCAATATCCCAAACCCCTCTTTTAAAGTGCAGACATTGTACTTCCCATTTCCAGGACTCAAGTCCAGCAATGTACAAATAACCGGTTGGTTTCCCTGAATCCCTTCACTAAATATTACCCTGCTCACACTCCAACAGCTCATAAGATCCCGAAAACCATTCGTCTCCATTCACTCCTATCTAACACGCTCACGCACGCTTGCTGGAAGCCCAAGCCCCTCGCCCACAAAACTTCCTTTACCCCCTCCCTCCAACCTTTTCGAGGACGACCCCTACCCCGACTTCCTCCCCCTACAAATTTATACGCTCTCCAAGTCATTCTACTTTGATCCATTCTCTCTAAATGACCGAGCCACCTCAACAACCCCTCTTCAACCCTCTGACTAATACTTTTATTAACTCCACACCTCCTAATTTCCATACTCCGAATGCTCTGCATAATATTTCCACCACACATTGCCCATAGACAGGCCATCTCTGCTGCCTCCAGCCGCCTCCTCACTGCAACATTAACAACCCAAGCTTCACACCCATATAAGAGTGTTGGTACCACTATACTTTTATACATTCCCTTCTTTGCCTCCATGGATAACGTCTTTTGTCTCTACAAATACCTCAACGCACCACTCACCTTTTTTAATCATCAGTTCTATGATTAACCTCATCCTTCATAAACCCATCCGCTGACAAGTCAACTCCTCAATATCTGAAAACATTCACTTCTTCCGTATTCCCTCTCTACAATGTGATATCCAATTTTTCTTTATCTAAATCATTTGATACCCTCATCACCTTACTCTTATCTATGTTCACTTTCAACTTTCTACCTTTACACACACTCCCAAACTCGTGCTAACCTTTGCAACTTTTCTTTAGAATCTCCCATAAGCACAGTATCATCAGCGAAAAGTAATTGTGTCAACTCCCATATTGTACTTGATTCTCCATAATTTAATCCCACCCCTCTCTCGAACACCCTAGAATTTACTTCTTTCACAACCCCATCTATAAATATATTAAACAACCATGGTGACATTACACATCCCTGTCTAAGACCTACTTTTACCGGGGAGTAATCTCCCTCTCTTCTACACACCCTAACCTGAGCCTCACTATCCTCATAAAAACTCTTTACAGCATTTCTTAACTTACTACCTATTCCATACACTTGCTACAACTGCCACATTGCTCCCCTATACACTCTATCATATGCCTTTCTAAATCCATAGATGCAACGAAAACTTCCATACTTTTATCAAAATACTGCTTACATATATGCTTCAATGTAAACACTTGATCTACACATCCCCTACCCACTCTAAAGCCTCCTTACTCATCTGCAATCATACTCCCTGTCTTACCTCTAATTCTTTCAATAACAGCCCTACCGTACACTTTAGCTGGTATACTCAGTAAACTTATTCCCCTATAATTTTTACAATCTCTTTTGTCCCCCTTACCTTTATGTAAAGGAACTATACATGCTCTCTGCCAATCCCTAGGTGCCTTCCCCTTTTTCATACATTTATTAAACAGAAACACCAACCACTCCAACACTATATGCCCCCCCTGCTTCTAACATTTCTGTCATGATCCCGTCAGTTCCAGCTGCTTTACCCCGTTTCATTCTACGTAATGCCTCACTCATCTCCCCCACACTCACATCCTGTTCTTCTTCATTCCTAAAAGATGGTATACCTCCCTGACCAGTGCATGAAATTACCGCCTCCCTTTCTTCATCGATATTTAAAAGTTCCTCAAAATATTCCCACCATCTACCCAATACCTCCGTCTCACCATGTACTAACTCCCCTCCTCTGTTATTAACTGACAAATCCATTCGTTCCCTAGAGCTAAGCCATCGTAAAACAATACCTGAGGAGTTTTAATTTTTTATATATGACCATGTGAAAGGACTGGCTGGTTTAAGGTAAATTCTAAAGTCTAAGATACTCAACGGAAATGTTATTGTATATCAGGCCTTAAGAGAATCTTGCCGGTTAGAAACTGACAAGTACGATAAATCTTGCTGATTTTTTTTACAAATATTTTGCTCTGTTAAGATGTTTAACAGAGCGATACGATGACCAGTAAAGGCGTCTTCTGCCACGGGCATATTTTGTAATGTTCTCAGCAGTACATCAATCGCATCCAGTCAGCACTTTGGAGTGGAAGCTGCAGATGACGTATCAGTGTTGGATCTAGACCGAAACTTCGTCTAAAGCTTATTCTTCAGAGTGTGGGTTAATTGTGAATAGTGGCTTTTATTCTTCTCCATTAGACAAAGTAAATGCAAGAAACCACTCCTCTCTGCAGCATGATAGAGGCGTCTTCACACAACCTGCCATTGCCAGCGAGCAAATGAGTCGACAAAACCCAGTTATCTATCAATGTTTAAATGTACTTTATATGAATACTACAAGTGAAGGACCATTGTTATCAAACGCTTTGGCAGGATTAAGCAGTCATAAAAAATGTACCTTATAAATAATATTCTAACAAGAAAATGTGATACATTCAAAACGAGTCAAAATTCATCATAGTTCTTCAAATAAGTGATGTTTAAGTAACTCAGGAGCTACATTCTGAGGTTGTTGCTCATCAACACACATGAGAAGGGATTCAAAAATATTGCGTTCGTCATATGAATAGCACAGAATTAATACCAGTCCGAGGAGTCCTTAGCCATTTGGAAAAGCTTTTGCCGTCCAGTTTTCCAATTTTTAGATAGTGTAAAGTATTGTTATGTATATATAAACATATATATATATATATATATATATATATATATATATATATATATATATATATATATATATATATATATATATATATATATATATATATATATATATATATATATATATAATATATATATATATGTCGTGCCGAATAGGCAGAACTTGCGATATTGGCTTAAATAGCAACGCTCATCTTGCCATATAGGACAAGTGAAAATTTGTGTATGCAATAATTTCGCTAAAATCATTCTGAACTTTACGAAAAAAATATATTTCACTGTGTTTGTTTAGTATTAAATTACTGTAAACAAAACTAAAATATATTTAGTTGGGTTAGGCTAAAATAAATTGTTCTTGTTATAATAAGGTTAGGTAAGTTTTCTAAGTTCCTTTTGGTGCAAAATTATAAATTTTTACATCAACATTAATGAAAAATATATATCTTTAAACGTATAAGAGAAAATTTTAGAATGGACTTAATTTTAAATGAGTTCTTGCTAATTGACCAGTTTTACAGATTCGGCACGACATATATATATATATATATATATATATATATATATATATATATATATATATATATATATATATATATATATATATATATATATATATATATATGTGTGTGTGTGTGTGTGTGTGTGTGTGTGTGTGTCTGTGTGTGTGTCTGTGTGCAAGACAAGCCACGGGGGGGGGGGAAATTACTTTCACACTTCTCAGTGCTTCTTATGTATATAGGGAGGGGTTTGAAATGGACTAACTCTAGGCTACAGACTTCAGATTTCTATGACTGGTTCACCCATGGATAACTGGTTCACCCATGGATAACTGGTTCACCCATGGATAACTGGTTCATACATGGATAACTGGTTCACCCATGGATGACTGGTGTCTGTTAATTACATGCACTCAGGGAATGTATGTAAATTAGGATATTCCACTCATATTCCAAACCATTGTTTAAGTTTAGTAACTCCTCCCACTCGTCACACATGTGACATTTATATCTGCCAGCTGTATAATCTTAGATTCTTTACTTTTCTGTACAACTGAAGATCTCAGGAGATGGGAATACACAGACTCTTTATACTTTGCTTTTCTGTGTACAAGTGTCTATTGTATATACGTTGACAAGTGTCTAGTACACTTTAATGATATATCTCACTGTCTCCGCCTTCCCTGCAGGTTTCACGCGGTATTTAATGAGTGATGAATGTGACCTGTTTGACCCAAGTCAGCGGCAAGTGTGTCAAGACATGACCCAGCCTCTAGGTCACTACTTCATCTCAACCAGCCACAACACCTACCTTCTTGAAGACCAGCTCAAGGGGCCCTCCAGCATCGATGGTTACATCAGGGTCCTCACGTGTGGCTGTCGCTGTGTCAAAGGTATTTATCCACTGAACAACCTGTAGATGCATCCAGAGATCATTGCCGTTGCTCCTCGGCTTTAGACTAGATTCAGAGCATGAAATTGCGGAACTGCCGTAGCCCTTGTACCAAAGGGTTTTATGCAATCACTTTCAACAAGTTGATCAGGTATTGTGACGCATGTGTCATATATACACTTTCCACTGTAAATTTAGATTCAGTGTAATTTTCAGTAAATAAGAGGATCAGAAAGTAGAGGTTAAAATAATAAATTTTAAAAGTATATTTTCAAAATGAGCGATTTCTGGGTAATTTACAAATTTTGCATTATACTGAGGTGTGATTTAGAACTCAGTAAAGCTATGAGGCAGCTGCCCAGTCAGCACTGGCAAAAATTACTAGCATAACAGATCTTATTGCCCTGTTTAAAATGGACTTTGATAATGCTTTAAACTTAAAATGGATACCGTATTCTGTCCTGTTCATCAGTATTTTCCTTCCTTTTATCCATTCATCCAATTGTGTTGCAGTGATACCTCAAAACTCCTCCTTGTTTAACATGAAATCGACTCATATGAAGGTGTGCAATAACGGGTTTCCTCGCCCCCTCTCGTTTTCTGCCTAGTTCTTAATGAAGTCACAGAGGGGACGTCGAGAGAACTCAAAATCTGATTTTCGGATGATGGCACTCTAGTTGGCACTGCAGAATCCCTTTAAGAGAGCATCAGGAAAACTGAAGCTCACCATATGGAAAGTAGTTTCCTCCAATCGACAGATCATTGACTAAATCACGGCTGCCTTACCAAAAGCACGAGCGATTCCAACACCATCTGCCTGAGTCTAGAAAAAGAGTCTCCAACGTCTTGAAGACGAAAAGTGGGACTGAAGACACTGATGCACAGAATGCGTTTTACCTACTACAAAAAGTCCGACTGGGATAGCCCCATTGCAGAAAAAGTGTGTAAAAGCATGTTTGCTGCCGCAACGTCCATCAAGAAGTCTTATTGCTTGTCTCAAAACTGTGAGTGCACATGGGAACACGTTTCGATCCACGGTCCTTCAATAATGCGGTGGCTCCTCACCTTTCTGCTGCAGGTCACACTGAATCTGAGTGCATTTGTGTCAAGGCACAAGCAACCCAATATTGTCCACAAGGTCTAAACTGTCTAACCCCCAAGGGTTGGCATACAATACATAACAAAGTGAACATTATCAAGACGAATCTCGTTAGAGCTGGGAGCCCAACTGTGAGGAAATATTGATTCCTAGCATCCAGTAGTCCCAGTAATCCCTCTATCCACATGAAAGGATCCTAATCTATCCCCGATATACTACTAGCATACGACTGTGTATCCTTTCCGGATGACACCTATATCAATAAAAGTGTTAGGAAAAGCGAGGTGCTGCTGATCACAAAGAAGAATTCAAACTCAACACATATGGGGACATGGGCCGTCAGTAATAAAATTTTCCAGCAGAATTGGAGACCTTTGGAGTATTGGGAAAATATGCACTGGCTTCCTCAAAAAACAGGGTTTCAGACACATCAGAGATGCAGAGGTTGCCACCTTCCAGTTCCAGTGTCTCAGTATGGCCATCCAGCAGGAAAAAAAATCTGTCACATTCTCGGCTCCCGTTGGACTACATGCTGGCCGCATGTAGTCCAACGTACGAACCACAGCCTAGATGGTCGAGTGCTGACTTTAGGTATCTGACCAGGACGCTCTTGAAAGTAGCCAGGGGTCTATTGGTAATTTTCCCTATGCATGGCAGGATATTGTTGAATAGTCTTGGGCCCCGAGCACTTATTGTATTTTCTCTTAGTATGCTTACGACACTGGTAATTGTGCTACTTAAATAAATAAATTTTAACCTAAAAATATATGGGATGGAAGGAGACGAAAAATATTCAAGCGGCTTCTAAGAGAAATCTGCCGATTTTTGCTTGAAGCTTATTATATAAATATATATATATATATATATATATATATATATATATATATATATATATATATATATATATATATATATATATATATATATATATATATATATAATGTATATATATATATATATATATATGTATATAATATAGGGGGTGGTAGGAGAAAATTCTCAAACAGCTTCAGGGAAATCCTTGAGTTTTCCCTGAAGCAATTTTATTCTTTTCTCTGAAGATGAGGGTCCCTATATATATATATATATATATATATATATATATATATATATATATATATATATATATATATATATATATATATATATATATATATATATATATATAAATATATATATATATATATATATATATATATATATATATATATATATATATATATATATATATATATATATATATATATATTAGATAAGCTTACAATAATTTAATAATAAATAAACATAATAAAATATATTTTTCTCGTTAGGTTCAGAATGATTTTTTGCAAAATTATTGCATACACAAATTTTCGCTTGTCTTATTCGGCAAGTTTTACATATACGGCACATGTATAAATATGTTTATGTACATCGACACCATGCCTAACCCTTCTAGGGTAGGGTAGGTGCCTGAGCCCGAGCATTTAGCTCATAAGACTGTCATTCCCATTTGCCCCCTTGTGGCGGGGATGGCAGACCAGAGGGGCCTAGCTTGTGGCTAGGCCTGGGGACAGTTGGTCCCAAAGATGAGGAGGTACTTGTGCCTCCTCCCATGGGAGACTTAGGTCTCAGACACTCCCTAAAGAGGGAGCCAAGGCCGGGCCACCACTTGGAAAAGGCCCGGGCCGGGAGAATACCGGCGAATCTTTAATAAATAATAATAAAATAAATGTTTATGTACACACACACAAAACTTTGGTAATATTATAAGAACTCAAATCATCACAGAAAAAATGAAGGAGCGTCAGCTGAAATTCTTTTCTTATCGAGGCTGCCAGACTAACTAAATAAATTTTAGATTACTTGTGGGAATGGAAGTGGATCCAGTCGCCAGTGTTTCCAGGTACACATGCGACTCAGTCGCCAGTGTTTCCAGGTACACATGCGACTCAGTCGCCAGTGTTTCCAGGTACACATGCGACTCAGTCGCCAGTGTTTCCAGGTACACATGCGACTCAGTCGCCAGTGTTTCCAGGTACACATGCGACTCAGTCGCCAGTGTTTCCAGGTACACATGCGACTCAGTCGCCAGTGTTTCCAGGTACACATGCGACTCAGTCGCCAGTGTTTCCAGGTACACATGCGACTCAGTCGCCAGTGTTTCCAGGTACACATGCGACTCAGTCGCCAGTGTTTCCAGGTACACATGCGACTCAGTCACCAGTGTTTCCAGGTACACATGCGACTCAGTCACCAGTGTTTCCAGGTACACATGCGACTCAGTCGCCAGTGTTTCCAGGTACACATGCGACTCAGTCGCCAGTGTTTCCAGGTACACATGCGACTCAGTCGCCAGTGTTTCCAGGTACACATGCGACTCAGTCGCCAGTGTTTCCAGGTACACATGCGACTCAGTCACCAGTGTTTCCAGGTACACATGCGACTCAGTCACCAGTGTTTCCAGGTACACATGCGACTCAGTCGCCAGTGTTTCCAGGTACACATGCGACTCAGTCACCAGTGTTTCCAGGTACACATGCGACTCAGTCGCCAGTGTTTCCAGGTACACATGCGACTCAGTCGCCAGTGTTTCCAGGTACACATGCGACTCAGTCGCCAGTGTTTCCAGGTACACATGCGACTCAGTCGCCAGTGTTTCCAGGTACACATGCGACTCAGTCGCCAGTGTTTCCAGGTACACATGCAACTCAGTCGCCAGTGTTTCCAGGTACACATGCGACTCAGTCGCCAGTGTTTCCAGGTACACATGCGACTCAGTCGCCAGTGTTTCCAGGTACACATGCGACTCAGTCGCCAGTGTTTCCAGGTACACATGCGACTCAGTCACCAGTGTTTCCAGGTACACATGCGACTCAGTCACCAGTGTTTCCAGGTACACATGCGACTCAGTCGCCAGTGTTTCCAGGTACACATGCGACTCAGTCACCAGTGTTTCCAGGTACACATGCGACTCAGTCGCCAGTGTTTCCAGGTACACATGCGACTCAGTCGCCAGTGTTTCCAGGTATACATGCGACTCAGTCACCAGTGTTTCCAGGTACACATGCGACTCAGTCACCAGTGTTTCCAGGTACACATGCGACTCAGTCGCCAGTGTTTCCAGGTACACATGCGACTCAGTCACCAGTGTTTCCAGGTACACATGCGACTCAGTCGCCAGTGTTTCCAGGTACACATGCGACTCACTCGACCATTGACTAAGCTCGACCAGTTGTTGGTAGAGCGCCTTGCCTGCTGCCTGGCAGCGCTACACACCCAAACTTATATCCCACATGTAATCTAAAATAACAATTCTTAGTCTGACGTTATTGTGAGTTGGCGAGAGAACGTGCATGTGAACCGGGGGAGAGGATGAACAAACAGACGTGGTGGTGGTGACCAGAGGAAGTGTCAGCCGGTGGTGGTGGTGGTGACCAGAGGAAGTGTCAGCTGGTGGTGGTGGTGACCAGAGGAAGTGTCAGCAGGTGGTGGTGGTGACCAGAGGAAGTATCAGCTGGTGGTGGTGGTGACCAGAGGAAGTGTCAGCCGGTGGTGGTGGTGACCAGAGGAAGTGTCAGCTGGTGGTAGTGACCACAGGAAGTGTCAGCTGGTGGTGGTGGTGACCAGAGGAAGTGTCAGCTGGTGGTGGTGGTGACCAGAGGAAGTGTCAGCCGGTGGTGGTGGTGACCAGAGGAAGTGTCAGCCGGTGGTGGTGGTGACCAGAGGAAGTGTCAGCCGGTGGTGGTGGTGACCAGAGGAAGTGTCAGATGGTGGTGGTGGTGGTGACCAGAGGAAGTGTCAGCCGGTGGTGGTGGTGACCAGAGGAAGTGTCAGCTGGTGGTAGTGACCACAGGAAGTGTCAACTGGTGGTGGTGGTGACCAGAGGAAGTGTCAGCTGGTGGTGGTAACCAGAGGAAGTATCAGCTGGTGGGTGTGACCAAAGGAAGTGTCAGCTGGTGGTGGTGGTGGTGACCAGAGGAAGAGTGTCAACTAGTGGTGGTGGCCAGAGGAAGTGTCAGATGGTGATGGTGACCAGAGGAAGTGTCAGCTGGTGGTGGTTACCAGATGAAGTGTCAGCTGGTGGTGGTCACCAGAGGAAGTGTCAGCTGGTGGGTGTGACCAGAGGAAGCGTCAGCTGGTGGTGGTGGTGGTGACCAGAGGAAGAGTGTCAACTAGTGGTGGTGACCAGAGGAAGTGTCAGCTGGTGGTGGTGACCAGAGGAAGTGTCAGCTGGTGGTGGTGACAAGAGGAAGTGTCAGCTGGTGGTGGTGACCAGAGGAAGTGTCAGATGGCGGTGGTGACCAGAGGAAGTGTCAGCTTGTGGTGGTGGTGACCAAAGAAAATGTCAGCTGGTGGGTGTGGCCAGAGGAAGTGTCAGCTGGTTGTGGTGGTGGTGACCAGAGGAAGAGCGTCATCTAGTTGTGGTGGCCAGAGGAAGTGTCAGCTGGTGGTGGTGACCAGAGGAACTGTCAGCTGATGGTGGTGACCAGAGGAAGTGTCAGCTGGTGGTGGTGACAAGAGGAAGTGTCAGCTGGTGGTGGTGACCAGAGGAAGTGTCAGATGGCGGTGGTGACCAGAGGAAGTGTCAGCTTGTGGTGGTGGTGACCAAAGAAAATGTCAGCTGGCGGGTGTGACCAGAGGAAGTGTCAGCTGGTTGTGGTGGTGGTGACCAGAGGAAGAGTGTCATCTAGTGGTGGTGACAAGAGGAAGTGTCAGCTGGTGGTGGTGACCAGAGGAAGTGTCAGATGGTGGTGGTGGTGACCAGAGGAAGTGTCAGCCGGTGGTGGTGGTGACCAGAGGAAGTGTCAGCTGGTGGTAGTGACCACAGGAAGTGTCAGCTGGTGGTGGTGGTGACCAGAGGAAGTGTCAGCTGGTGGTGGTAACCAGAGGAAGTATCAGCTGGTGGGTGTGACCAAAGGAAGTGTCAGCTGGTGGTGGTGGTGGTGGTGACCAGAGGAAGTGTCAGCTGGTGGTGGTTACCAGATGAAGTGTCAGATGGTGATGGTGACCAGAGGAAGTGTCAGCTGGTGGTGGTTACCAGATGAAGTGTCAGCTGGTGGTGGTGACCAGAGGAAGTGTCAGCTGGTGGGTGTGACCAGAGGAAGCGTCAGCTTGTGGTGGTGGTGGTGACCAGAGGAAGAGTGTCAACTAGTGGTGGTGACCAGAGGAAGTGTCAGCTGGTGGTGGTGACCAGAGGACGTGTCAGCTGGTGGTGGTGACAAGAGGAAGTGTCAGCTGGTGGTGGTGACCAGAGGAAGTGTCAGATGGCGGTGGTGACCAGAGGAAGTGTCAGCTTGTGGTGGTGGTGACCAAAGAAAATGTCAGCTGGTGGGTGTGGCCAGAGGAAGTGTCAGCTGGTTGTGGTGGTGGTGACCAGAGGAAGAGCGTCATCTAGTTGTGGTGGCCAGAGGAAGTGTCAGCTGGTGGTGGTGACCAGAGGAACTGTCAGCTGATGGTGGTGACCAGAGGAAGTGTCAGCTGGTGGTGGTGACAAGAGGAAGTGTCAGCTGGTGGTGGTGACCAGAGGAAGTGTCAGATGGCGGTGGTGACCAGAGGAAGTGTCAGCTTGTGGTGGTGGTGACCAAAGAAAATGTCAGCTGGTGGGTGTGACCAGAGGAAGTGTCAGCTGGTTGTGGTGGTGGTGACCAGAGGAAGAGTGTCATCTAGTGGTGGTGGCCAGAGGAAGTGTCAGCTGGTGGTGGTGACCAGAGGAAGTGTCAGCTGATAGGTGTGACCAGAGGAAGCGTCAGCTGGTGGTGGTGGTGGTGACCAGAGGAAGAGTGTCAACTAGTGGTGGTGACCAGAGGAAGTGTCAGCTGATGGTGGTGACCAGAGGAAGTGTCAGCTGGTGGTGGTGACAAGAGGAAGTGTCAGCTGGTGGTGGTGACCAGAGGAAGTGTCAGATGGCGGTGGTGACCAGAGGAAGTGTCAGCTTGTGGTGGTGGTGACCAAAGAAAATGTCAGCTGGTGGGTGTGACCAGAGGAAGTGTCAGCTGGTTGTGGTGGTGGTGACCAGAGGAAGAGTGTCATCTAGTGGTGGTGGCCAGAGGAAGTGTCAGCTGGTGGTGGTGACCAGAGGAAGTGTCAGTTTGTGGTGGTGACCAGAAGAAGTGCCAGCTGGTGGGTGTGGCCAGAGGAAGTGTCAGCTGATAGTGATGGTGGTGGTGACCAGAGGAAGCGTCAGCTTGTAGTGGTGACCAGAGGAAGTGTCAGCTGGTGGTGGTGACCAGAGGAAGTGTCAGCTTGTGGTGGTGACCAGAAGAAGTGTCAGCTGGTGGTCGTGACCAGAGGAAATGTCAGCTGATGTTGGTGGTGACCAGAGGAAGTGTCAGCTTGTGGTGGTGACCAGAGTAAGTGTCAGCTGGTGGTGGTGAGCAGAAGAAGTGTCAGCTGGTGGGTGTGACAAGAGGAAGTGTCAGCTGATGGTGGTGGTGGTGGTGACCAGAAGAAGTGTCAGCTTGTGGTGGTGACCAGAGGAAGTGTCAGCTGGTGGTGGTGACCAGAAGAAGTGTCAGCTGGTGGGTGTGACCAGAGGAAGTGTCAGCTGATGGTGGTGGTGACCAGAGGAAGAGTGTCAACTAGTGGTGGTGGCCAGAGGAAGTGTCAGCTGGTGGTGGTGACCAGAGGAAAAGTGTTAATTGGTGATGGTGGTGATGTTAGCTGGTAGTAGTGATGTTGGTGATTGAAAGTGTTAGCTTGTGGTTGTGGTGAGCATTTGCTAAGTGGTGATGGTTTTCAATAATAGGAGTCGTTGTAGTTTTAGTTAGGGGTGAGGGTAGTGGCACTAGTGAGTGTTTTGATTAGTGGTGATGGTGGTAGCAATGGCTGGTAGTGGTGATATCTTTGACTAATGATGATAGCTTTGATTAGGATTGATGACGATATCTTTGACTAAGAGTGATGATATCTTTGACCAGGAGTGATGATGATATCTTTGACCAGGAGTGGTAATAATAAGATTGTCTGGGAATGATGGACCAAGGTTTGGCTAACTGTTGCTACGACACATGACCATCTTCGTCAACAGACAATGGTCTGTGATGCACTCCAGCCTCTGCTGCTTGTTGCGTCTCCATCGTAGGACCACCAAGGGCACCACTGACAGCA
>NC_091327.1:31295344-31322844 GCF_038502225.1 Cherax quadricarinatus
GGGGTGATGTAACCACGGGTATATAGCACTGGTAAGCCAGGGGTGATGTAACCACGGGTATATAACACTGGTAAGCCAGGGGTGATGTAACCACGGGTATATAGCACTGGTAAGCCAGTGGTGATGTAACCACGGGTATATAACACTGGTAAGCCAGGGGTGATGTAACCACGGGTATATAACACTGGTAAGCCAGGGGTGATGTAACCACAGGTATATAACACTGGTAAGCCAGGGGTGATGTAACCACGGGTATATAACACTGGTAAGCCAGGGGTGATGTAACCACGGGTATATAGCACTGGTAAGCCAGTGGTGATGTAACCACGGGTATATAACACTGGTAAGCCAGGGGTGATGTAACCACGGGTATATAACACTGGTAAGCCAGGGGTGATGTAACCACAGGTATATAACACTGGTAAGCCAGGGGTGATGTAACCACGGGTATATAACACTGGTAAGCCAGGGGTGATGTAACCACGGGTATATAGCACTGGTAAGCCAGGGGTGATGTAACCACGGGTATATAGCACTGGTAAGCCAGGGGTGATGTAACCACGGGTATATAGCACTGGTAAGCCAGGGGCGATGTAACCACGGGTATATAGCACTGGTAAGCCAGGGGTGATGTAACCACGGGTATATAGCACTGGTAAGCCAGGGGTGATGTAACCACGGGTATATAACACTGGTAAGCCACGGGTGATGTAACCACGGGTATATAACACTGGTAAGCCAGGGGTGATGTAACCAAGGGTATATAACACTGGTAAGCCAGGGGTGATGTAACCACGGGTATATAACACTGGTAAGCCAGGGGTGATGTAACCACGGGTATATAACACTGGTAAGCCAGGGGTGATGTAACCACGGGTATATAACACTGGTAAGCCAGGGGTGATATAACCACGGGTATATAACACTGGTAAGCCAGGGGTGATGTAACCAAGGGTATATAACACTGGTAAGCCAGGGGTGATGTAACAACGGGTATATAACACTGGTAAGCCAGGGATGATGTAACCACGGGTATATAACACTGGTAAGCCAGGGGTGATGTAACCAAGGGTATATAACACTGGTAAGCCAGGGGTGATGTAACCACGGGTATATAACACTGGTAAGCCAGGGGTGATGTAACCAAGGGTATATAACACTGGTAAGCCAGGGGTGATGTAACCACGGGTATATAACACTGGTAAGCCAGGGGTGATGTAACCACGGGTATATAACACTGGTAAGCCAGGGGGTGATGTAACCACGGGTATATAACACTGGTAAGCCAGGGGTGATGTAACCACGGGTATATAACACTGGTAAGGCAGGGGTGATGTAACCACGGGTATATAACACTGGTAAGCCAGGGGTGATGTAACCACGGGTATATAACACTGGTAAGCCAGGGGTGATGTAACCACAGGTATATAACACTGGTAAGCCAGGGGTGATATAACCACGGGTATATAACACTGGTAAGCCAGGGGTGATGTAACCACGGGTATATAACACTGGTAAGCCAGGGGTGATGTAACCACGGGTATATAACACTGGTAAGCCAGGGGGTGATGTAACCACGGGTATATAACACTGGTAAGCCAGGGGGTGATGTAACCACGGGTATATAACACTGGTAAGCCAGGGGTGATGTAACCACGGGTATATAACACTGGTAAGCCAGGGGGTGATGTAACCACGGGTATATAACACTGGTAAGCCAGGGGTGATGTAACCACGGGTATATAACACTGGTAAGCCAGGGGTGATGTAACCACGGGTATATAACACTGGTAAGCCAGGGGTGATGTAACCACGGGTATATAACACTGGTAAGCCAGGGGTGATGTAACCACGGGTATATAACACGGGTAAGCCAGGGGTGATGTAACCACGGGTATATAACACTGGTAAGCCAGGGGTGATGTAACCACGGGTATATAACACTGGTAAGCCAGGGGTGATGTAACCACGGGTATATATACTGAACCACTAAGAAGATCATCATATTACAAGAGACATTTTCCTGACGAACAAAACATCATCTCCCTCTTATCGAATTCCATTCATGTATCTTTTATCACCTGCCTGTGAGAGTTCGCCTTCATCTCGCTTTTGTTATGGTTTCACACTTTTGTTTGACCAACGTACTCGACACTTGCTTCAGTCACCTCAACAAAGTCTCTATAAAAGGTGATTCACTTACTTGCTCCGTTTTTACAACCTATTTTTTACAACTTATTTTTTACAACCTATTTTTTACGACCCTATTTTACACTTTTTTAAGACCTTTTTGTTCTAGAACCTGATTTACTAATATTTTTTACAATCCTTTTCAACAACTTTTTTTTCAACTAATTTTACAACTCTGTTTACTACAACATTATTTACAACATTATTTACAACATTATTTACAACATCATTTACAACAAATTTAACGTTATTTCTCATTTTTTTACTCAACGTAATTTACTGCTCTTTGTGCACAATTTTAAAATCAGTTTTATTACAATACTTCTACCCACACGATGTACTTTTGTCTCCCACACGATGTATTTTTGTCTCCCACACGATGTATTTTTGTCTCCCACACGATGTATTTTTGTCTCTCACACGATGTATTTTTGTCTCCCACAAGATGTATTTTTGTCTCCCACACGATGTATTTTTGTCTCTCACACGATGTATTTTTGTCTCTCAGGTTAAAAAAGTCAATATTAGATATACCATAACACAGGACACTTACAACAGCTGTTGGAAATATTCATCCTTTCTTCCTCTTCTTTTTCTTCTTCTTCTTTCTATTTCTTTTTTTTTCTTTTCCTTGTTCTTCCGCTTCGTCTTCTTTTTCTTCTTCTTGGTGTAAGTTCTTCTGAGGCTTCCCCGCAATACCTCTTCGGATCAGCTTCAAACTTTCAATATTGATTTCGCTTATTCAGAGGAAAGTTCAGGTTATTGGGCTCCATAGGTGCCAATTCATCATTTTGTATGTGCGAACGCTTTTTTTGATCGGCTTCAAACTTGCAACACATATGTATCACATATAGAAAAAGGGTCCCATAATTAATGGAGGATGTTTTTGCCAATTTGCCAATTATGTTTATAAAAATGGGGGAAGGGAGCTTTTCCAGGGGTAACTTGCTGCAGCTCGTCTGCCCCTTCTGGTTAGTGAGATGCCACTATTTTGCATTTTGCAAGCGTGGAGATAGAGGGGGCTGGGGTTATGAGATACAGGGATATACTGTCTTGGATCGAGCATCGTCCAAAACAATTTAGTTACTTCACTCTTGTACCTTTCTGCCTACCATTATGTACAGGATAATATAAAATTCGTTGAGTGTTGTTACTGAATGGTCTTAACCCTGGGTACACCACCTGCTGTATCAACAGTGTTGACCCTGGGTACTCCACCTGCTGTATCAACAGTGTTGACCCTGGGTACTCCACCTGCTGTATCAACAGTCTTTATCCTGGGTACACCACCTGCTGTATCAACAGTGTTGACCCTGGGTACACCACCTGCTGTATCAACAGTGTTGACCCTGGGTGCACCACCTGCTGTATCAACAGTGTTGACCCTGGGTACACCACCTGCTGTATCAACAGTGTTGACCCTGGGTACACCACCTGCTGTATCAACAGTGTTAACCCTGGGTACACCACCTGCTGTATCAACAGTGTTGACCCTGGGTACACCACCTGCTGTATCAACAGTGTTGACCCTGGGCACACCACCTGCTGTATCAACAGTGTTAACCCTGGGTACACCACCTGCTGTATCAACAGTGTTGACCCTGGGTACACCACCTGCTGTGTCAACAGTGTTGACCCTGGGTGCACCACCTGCTGTATCAACAGTGTTGACCCTGGGTACACCACCTGCTGTGTCAACAGTGTTGACCCTGGGTGCACCACCTGCTGTATCAACAGTGTTGACCCTGGGTACACCACCTGCTGTATCAACAGTGTTGACCCTGGGTACACCACCTGCTGTGTCAACAGTGTTAACCCTGCGTACACCACCTGCTGTATCAACAGTGTTAACCCTGGGTACACCACCTGCTGTATCAACAGTGTTAACCCTGGGTACAACACCTGCTGTATCAACAGTGTTGACCCTGGGTGCACCACCTGCTGTATCAACAGTGTTGACCCTGGGTACACCACTTGCTGTATCAACAGTGTTGACCCTGGGTACACCACCTGCTGTATCAACAGTGTTAACCTTGGGTGCACCACCTGCTGTATCAACAGTGTTGACCTTTGGTGCACCACCTGCTGTATCAACAGTGTTGACCCTGGGTACTCCACCTGCTGTATCAACAGTCTTTATCCTGGGTACACCACCTGCTGTATCAACAGTGTTGACCCTGGGTACACCACCTGCTGTATCAACAGTGTTGACCCTGGGTACACCACCTGCTGTATCAACAGTGTTGACCCTGGGTACACCACCTGCTGCATCAACAGTGTTGACCCTGGGTACACCACCTGCTGTATCAACAGTCTTTACCCTGGGTACACCACCTGCTGTATCAACAGTGTTGACCCTGGGTACTCCACCTGCTGTATCAACAATCTTTACCCTGGGTACACCACCTGCTGTATCAACAGTGTTGACCCTGGGTACACCACCTGCTGTATCAACAGTGTTGACCCTGGGTACACCACCTGCTGTATCAACAGTGTTGACCCTGGGTGCACCACCTGCTGTATCAACAGTGTTGACCCTGGGTGCACCACCTGCTGTATCAACAGTGTTGACCTTCTGGGAAAAAATTACCCGGGGAAAAGCTTTAGCGTCGACTCCCCTGAGGTAAACAAAATTTAATTTCCAGTAGTGTCAATTGGGGTGAAGGCCAGTGTGGTGGTGTTAGTGTGGTGGTGTTAGTGTGGTGGTGTTAGTGTGGTGGTGTTAGTGTGGTGGTGTTAGTGTGGAGGTGTTAGTGTGGAGGTGTTAGTGTGGTGGTGTTAGTGTGGTGGTGTTAGTGTGGTGGTGCTAGTGTGATGGTGTTAGTGTGGAGGTGTTAGTGTGGTGTTAGTGTGGTGGTCTTAGTGTGGTGGTCTTAGTGTGGTGGTCTTAGTGTGGTGGTGTTACTGTGGTGGTGTTATTGTGGTGGTGTTAGTGTGGCGGTGTTAGTGTGGTGGTGTTATTGTGGTGGTCTTAGTGTGGTGGTCTTAGTGTGGTGGTGTTATTGTGGTGGTGTTTGTGTGGTGGTGTTAGTGTGGTGGTGTTAGTGTGGTGGTGTTATTGTGGTGGTGTTACTGTAATGGTGTTAGTGAGGTGGTGTTAATGTGGTGGTGTTATTGTGGTGGTGTTAGTGTGGTGGTGTTATTGTGGTGGTGTTATTGTGGTGGTGTTAGTGTGGTGGTGTTAGTGAGGTGGTGTTAGTGTGGTGGTGTTATTGTGGTGGAGTTAGTGTGGTGGTGTTAGTGTGGTGGTGTTAGTGTGGTGGTGTTAAAGTGGTGGTGTTAGTGTGGTGGTGTTAGTGAGGTGGTGTTAGTGTGGTGGTGTTATTGTGGTGGTGTTAGCGTGGTGGTGTTAGTGTGGTGGTGTTAGTGTGGTGGTGTTAGTGTGGAGTTAGTGTGGTGGTGTTAGTGTGGTGTTAGTGTGGTGGCGTTAGTGTGGTTGTGTTAGTGTGGTGGTGTTAGTGTGGTGTTAGTATGGTGGTGTTAGAGTGGTGTTAGTGTGGTGGTGTTAGTGTGGTGGTGTTAGTGTGGTGGTGTTAGTGTGGTGTTAGTGTGGTGGTGTTAGTGTGGTTGTGTTAGTATGGTTGTGTTAGTGTGGTTGTGTTAGTGTGGTGGTGTTAATGTGGTGGTGCTAGTGTGGTTGTGTTAGTGTGGTTGAGTTAGTGTGATTGTGTTAGTATGGTGGTGTTAGTGTAGTGTTAATGTGGTGGTGTTAGTGTGGTTGTGTTAGTGTGGTGGTGTTAATGTGATGGTGTTAGTGTGGTTGTGTTAGTGTGGTGGTGTTAATGTGGTGGTGTTAATGTGGTGATGTTAGTGTGGTTCTGTTAGTGTGGTTGTGTTAGTGTGGTTGTGTTAGTGTGGTGGTGTTAATGTGATGGTGTTAGTGTGGTTGTGTTAGTGTGGTGGTGTTGTGTGGTGGTGTTAGTGTGGTGGTGTATTTGTGGTGGTGTTAGTGTGGTGCTGTTAGTGTGGTGGTGTTAGTGTGGTGGTGTTAGTGGGGTGGTGTTAGTGTGGTGGTGCTAGTGTGGTTGTGTTAGCGTGGTGGTGTTAGTGTGGTGGTGTTAGTGTGGTTGTGTTAGTGTGGTGGTGTTAGTGGGGTGGTGTTAGTGTGGCGGTGTTAGTGTGGTGGTGTTAGTGTGGTTGTGTTAGTGGGGTGGTGTTAATGTGGTGGTGTTAATGTGGTGGTGTTAGTGTGGTTGTGTTAGTGTGGTTGTGTTAGTGTGGTGGTGTTAGTGGTGGTGTTAATATGGTGGTGTTATTGTGGTGATGCTAGTGAGGTTGTGTTAGTGCGGTGGTGTTTGTGTGGTGGTGTTAGAGTGGTGGTGTTAGTGTGGTGGTGTTAGTGGGGTGGTGATAGTGAGGAGGTGTTAGTGTGGTGGTGTTAGTGTGGTGGTGTTAGTGTGGTTGAGTTAGTGTGGTGGTGTTAGTGTGGTGGTCTTAGTGTGGTGGTCTTAGTGTGGTTGTGTTAGTGTGGAAGTGTTAGTGTGGTGGTGTTAGTGTGGTAGTGTTAGTGGGGTGGTGTTAGTGAGGAGGTGTTAGTTTGGTGGTGTTAGTGTGGTGGTGTTAGTGTGGTTTTGTTAGTGTGGTGGTATTAGTGTGGTGGTGTTAGTGTGGTTGTGTTAGTGTGGTGGTGTTAGTGTGGAGGTGTTAGTGTGGTGGTGTTAGTGTGGTGGTGTTAGTGCGGTGGTGTTGGGTGGTTGTGTTCGGTGGTAGTGTTAGTGTGGTGGTGTTGTGTTGTGGTGCTAGTGTGGTGGTGTTAGTGTGGGGGTGTTAGTGTGCTGGAGTTAGTGTGGTGGTGATAGTGTGGTGATGTTGTGTGGTGGTGTTGGGTGGTGGTGTTGTGTGGTGGTGTTGGGTGACGGTGTTATTGTGGTGGTGGTGTGGTGGTTTTGTGTGGTGGTGTTAGTTTTGTGGTGTTTGTGTGGTGGCGTTAGTGTGATGATGACAATGTGGTGGTGTTGTGTGGTGGCGTTAGTGTGGTGGCGTTAGTGTGGTGGTGTTAGTGTGGTGGTGTTGGTGTGGAGGTGTTTGTGTGGTGGCGTTAGTGTGGTGGCGTTAGTGTGGTGGTGTTATTGTGGTAGTGTTAGTGTGGTGGTGCTATTTTGGTGGTGTTAGTGTGGTGGTGTTAGTGTGGTGGTGTTAGTGTGGTGGTGTTAGTGTGGTGGTGCTAGTGTGGTGGTGTTAGTGTGGTGGTCTTAGTGTGGTGGTGTTACTGTGGTGGTGTTATTGTGGTGGTGTTATTGTGGCGGTGTTAGTGTGGTGGTGTTATCGTGGTGGTGTTAGTGTGGTGGTGTTAGTGTGGTGGTGTTATTGTGGTGGGGTTAGTGTGGTGGTGTTAGTGTGGTGGTGTTATTGTGGTGGTGTTATTGTGGTGGTCTTACTGTGGTGGTGTTAGTGTGGTGGTGTTAATGTGGTGGTGTTATTGTGGTGGTGTTAGTGTGGTGGTGTTATTGTGGTGGTGTTATTGTGGTGGTGTTAGTGTGGTGGTGTTAGTGAGGTGGTGTTAGTGTGGTGGTGTTATTGTGGTGGTGTTAGTGTGGTGGTGTTAGTGTGATGGTGTTAGAGTGGTGGTGTTAGTGTGGTGGTGTTAGTGAGGTGGTGTTAGTGTGGTGGTGTTATTGTGGTGGTGTTATTGTGGTGGTGTTAGTGTGGTGGTGTTAGTGTGGTGGTGTTAGTGTGGTGTTAGTGTGGTGGTGTTAGTGTGGTGGTGTTAGAGTGGTTGTGTTAGTGTGGTGGTGTTAGTGTGGTGTTAGTGTGGTGGTGTTAGAGTGGTGTTAGTGTGGTGGTGTTAGTGTGGTGGTGTTAGTGTGGTGTTAGTGTGGTGGTGTTAGTGTGGTTGTGTTAGTATTGTTGTGTTAGTGTGGTTGTGTTAGTGTGGTGGTGTTAATGTGGTGGTGTTAGTGTGGTTGTGTTAGTGTGGTTGTGTTAGTGTGGTGGTGTTAGTGTGGTGTTAATGTGGTGGTGTTAGTGTGGTTGTGTTAGTGTAGTGGTGTTAATGTGATGGTGTTAGTGTGGTTGTGTTACTGTGGTTGTGTTAGTGTGGTTGTTAATGTGGTGGTGTTAATGTGCTGGTGTTAATGTGGTGATGTTAATGTGGTGATGTTAGTGTGGTTGTGTTAGTGTGGTTGTGTTAGTGTGGTTGTGTTAATGTGGTGGTGTTAATGTGGTGGTGTTAGTGTGGTTGTGTTAGTGTGGTGGTGTTGTGTGGTGGTGTTAGTGTGGTGGTGCAATTGTGGTGGTGTTAGTGTGGTTGTGTTAGTGTGGTGGTGTTAGTGTGGTGGTGTTAGTGGGGTGGTGTTAGTGTGGTGGTGCTAGTGTGGTTGTGTTAGTGTGGTGGTGTTAGTGTGGTTGTGATAGTGTGGTGGTGTTAGTGGGGTGGTGTTAGTGTGGCGGTGTTAGTGTGGTGGTGTTAGTGTGGTTGTGTTAGTGTGGTGGTGTTAATATGGTGGTGTTAATATGGTGGTGTTAGTGTGGTTGTGTTAGTGTGGTTATGTTAGTGTGGTTGTGTTAGTGGTGGTGTTAATATGGTGGTGTTAGTGTGGTGGTGCTAGTGTGGTTGTGTTAGTGTGGTGGTGTTAGTGTGGTGGTGTTAGCGTGGTGGTGTTAGTGTGGTGGTGTTAGTGGGGTGGTGTTAGTGAGGAGGTGTTAGTTTGGTGGTGTTAGTGTGGTGGTGTTAGTGGGGTGGTGTTAGTGAGGAGGTGTTAGTTTGGTGGTGTTAGTGTGGTGGTGTTAGTGCGGTGGTGTTGGGTGGTGGTGTTCGGTGGTAGTGTTAGTGTGGTGGTGTTGTGTTGTGGTGCTAGTGTGGTGGTGATAGTGTGGTGATGTTGTGTGGTGGTGTTGGGTGGTGGTGTTGTGTGGTGGCGTTGGGTGGCGGTGTTAGTGTGGTGGTGATGGTGTGGTGGTTTTGTGTGGTGGTGTTAGTTTTGTGGTGTTTGTGTGGTTGTGTTAGTGTGGTGGTGTTAGTGTAGTGGTGTTAGTGTAGTGGTGTTAGTGTGGTGGTGTTAGTGTGGTGGCGTTGTGTGGTGGTGTTAGTGTGGTGGTGTTGTGTGGTGCTGTTGGGTGGTGGTGTTAGTGTGATGATGTCAATGTGGTGGTGTTGTGTGGTGGTGTTAGTATGGTGGTGTTAGTGTGGTGGTGTTAGTGTGGTGGAGTTAGTGTGATGGTGTTGGTGTGGTGGTGTTAGTGTGGTGGTGTTGTGTGGTGGTGTTAGTGTGATGGTGTTGTGTGGTGGTGTTGGGTAGTGGTGTTTGAGTGGTGGTGTTGTGTGGTGGTGTTATGTGGTGGTGTTGTGTGGTGGTGTTGGGTAGTGGTGCTTGTGTGGTGGTGTTGTGTGGTGGTGTTATGTGGTGGTGTTGGGTGGTGGTGTTGGGTAGGGCTGTTTGTGTGGTGGTGTTGTGTGGTGGTGTTATGTGGTGGTGTTATGTGGTGGTGTTGGGTGGTGGTGTTAGCGTGGTGGTGTTAGTGTGGTGGTGTTAGTGTGGTGGTGTTGTGTGATGGTGTTAGTGTGATGGTGTTGTGTGGTGGTGTTGGGTAGTGGTGTTTGTGTGGTGGTGTTGTGTGGTGGTGTTATGTGGTGGTGTTGGGTGGTGGTGTTGGGTGGTGGTGTTAGCGTGGTGGTGTTAGTGTGGTGGTGTTAGTGTGGTGGTCGTAGTGTGGTGGTATTAGTGTGGTGCTTTTAGTGTGGTGATGTTAGTATGGTGGTGTTAGTGTGGTGGTGTTGTGTAGTGGTGTTGGGTGGTGGTGTTAGTGTGGTGGTGTTAGTGTGGTGGTGTTAGTGTGATGGTGTTAGTGTGGTTGTGCTAGTGTAGTGATGTTGTGTTGTGTTGTGGTGATAGTATGGTGGTGTTAGTGTGATGGTGTTGTGTGGCGGTGATAGTTTGGCGGTGTTTGTGTGGTGGTGTTGTGTACTCACCTAGTTGAGGTTGCGGGGGTCGAGTCCGAGCTCCTGGCCCCGCCTCTTCACTGATCGCTACTAGGTCACTCTCCCTGAGCCGTGAGCTTTATCATACCTCTGCTTAAAGCTATGTATGGATCCTGCCTCCACTACATCGCTTCCCAAACTATTCCACTTACTGACTACTCTGTGGCTGAAGAAATACTTCCTAACATCCCTGTGATTCAACTGTGTCTTCAACTTCCAACTGTGTCCCCTTGTTACTGTGTCCAATCTCTGGAACATCCTGTCTTTGTCCACCTTGTCAATTCCTCTCAGTATTTTGTATGTCGTTATCATGTTCCCCCTTATCTCTCCTGTCCTCCAGTGTCGTCAGGTTGAATTCCCTTAACCTCTCCTCGTAGGACATACCTCTTAGCTCTGGGACTACTCTTGTTGCAAACCTTTGCACTTTCTCTAGTTTCTTTACGTGTTTGGCTAGGTGTGGGTTCCAAACTGGTGCCGCATACTCCAATATGGGCCTAACGTACACGGTGTACAGGGTCCTGAACGACTCCTTATTAAGATGTCGGAATGCTGTTCTGAGGATTCCTAGGCGCCCATATGCTGCAGCAGTTATTTGGTTGATGTGCGCTTCAGGAGATGTGCCTGGTGTTATACTCACCCCAAGATCTTTTTCCTTGAGTGAGGTTTGTAGTCTCTGGCCGCCTAGACTGTATTCCGTCTGCGGTCTTCTTTGTCCTTCCCCAATCTTCATGACTTTGCACTTGGTGGGGTTGAACTCCAGGAGCCAATTGCTGGACCAGGTCTGCAGCCTGTCGAGATCCCTTTGTAGTTCTGCCTGGTCTTCGATCGAGTGAATTCTTCTCATCAACTTCACGTCATCTGCAAACAGGGACACCTCAGAGTCTATTCCTTCCGTCATGTCATTCACAAATACCAGAAACAGCACTGGTCCTAGGACTGACCCTTGTGGGACCCCGCTGGTCACAGGTGCCCACTCTGACACCTCGCCACGTACCATGACTCACTGCTGTCTTCCTGACAAGTATTCCCTGATCCATTGTAGTGCCTTCCCTGTTATCCCTGCTTGGTCCTCCAGTTTTTGCACCAATCTCTTGTGTGGAACTGTGTCAAACGCCTTCTTGCAGTCCAAGAATATGCAATCCACCCACCCCTCTCTCTCTTGTCTTACTGCTGTCACCATGTCATAGAACTCCAGTAGGTTTGTGACACAGGATTTGAAGTATGTGAGGAACTCAACAAGAGATTCAAAGAAGTATTCACAGAATAGACAGAAGGGGCTCCAGAAAGACGGAGAGGTGGGGCACACCACCATGTGCTGTGTGGTGGTGATAGTGTGGTGGTGTTAGTGTGGTGGTGTTAGTGTGGTGGTGTTGGGTGGTGGTGTTAGCGTGGTGGTGTTAGTGTGGTGGTGTTAGTGTGGTGGTGTTGTGTGATGGTGTTAGTGTGATGGTGTTGTGTGGTGGTGTTGGGTAGTGGTGTTTGTGTGGTGGTGTTGTGTGGTGGTGTTATGTGGTGGTGTTGGGTGGTGGTGTTGGGTGGTGGTGTTAGCGTGGTGGTGTTAGTGTGGTGGTGTTAGTGTGGTGGTCGTAGTGTGGTGGTATTAGTGTGGTGCTTTTAGTGTGGTGATGTTAGTATGGTGGTGTTAGTGTGGTGGTGTTGTGTAGTGGTGTTGGGTGGTGGTGTTAGTGTGGTGGTGTTAGTGTGGTGGTGTTAGTGTGATGGTGTTAGTGTGGTTGTGCTAGTGTAGTGATGTTGTGTTGTGTTGTGGTGATAGTATGGTGGTGTTAGTGTGATGGTGTTGTGTGGCGGTGATAGTTTGGCGGTGTTTGTGTGGTGGTGTTGTGTACTCACCTAGTTGAGGTTGCGGGGGTCGAGTCCGAGCTCCTGGCCCCGCCTCTTCACTGATCGCTACTAGGTCACTCTCCCTGAGCCGTGAGCTTTATCATACCTCTGCTTAAAGCTATGTATGGATCCTGCCTCCACTACATCGCTTCCCAAACTATTCCACTTACTGACTACTCTGTGGCTGAAGAAATACTTCCTAACATCCCTGTGATTCAACTGTGTCTTCAACTTCCAACTGTGTCCCCTTGTTACTGTGTCCAATCTCTGGAACATCCTGTCTTTGTCCACCTTGTCAATTCCTCTCAGTATTTTGTATGTCGTTATCATGTTCCCCCTTATCTCTCCTGTCCTCCAGTGTCGTCAGGTTGATTTCCCTTAACCTCTCCTCGTAGGACATACCTCTTAGCTCTGGGACTACTCTTGTTGCAAACCTTTGCACTTTCTCTAGTTTCTTTACGTGTTTGGCTAGGTGTGGGTTCCAAACTGGTGCCGCATACTCCAATATGGGCCTAACGTACACGGTGTACAGGGTCCTGAACGACTCCTTATTAAGATGTCGGAATGCTGTTCTGAGGATTCCTAGGCGCCCATATGCTGCAGCAGTTATTTGGTTGATGTGCGCTTCAGGAGATGTGCCTGGTGTTATACTCACCCCAAGATCTTTTTCCTTGAGTGAGGTTTGTAGTCTCTGGCCGCCTAGACTGTATTCCGTCTGCGGTCTTCTTTGTCCTTCCCCAATCTTCATGACTTTGCACTTGGTGGGGTTGAACTCCAGGAGCCAATTGCTGGACCAGGTCTGCAGCCTGTCGAGATCCCTTTGTAGTTCTGCCTGGTCTTCGATCGAGTGAATTCTTCTCATCAACTTCACGTCATCTGCAAACAGGGACACCTCAGAGTCTATTCCTTCCGTCATGTCATTCACAAATACCAGAAACAGCACTGGTCCTAGGACTGACCCTTGTGGGACCCCGCTGGTCACAGGTGCCCACTCTGACACCTCGCCACGTACCATGACTCACTGCTGTCTTCCTGACAAGTATTCCCTGATCCATTGTAGTGCCTTCCCTGTTATCCCTGCTTGGTCCTCCAGTTTTTGCACCAATCTCTTGTGTGGAACTGTGTCAAACGCCTTCTTGCAGTCCAAGAATATGCAATCCACCCACCCCTCTCTCTCTTGTCTTACTGCTGTCACCATGTCATAGAACTCCAGTAGGTTTGTGACACAGGATTTGAAGTATGTGAGGAACTCAACAAGAGATTCAAAGAAGTATTCACAGAATAGACAGAAGGGGCTCCAGAAAGACGGAGAGGTGGGGCACACCACCATGTGCTGTGTGGTGGTGATAGTGTGGTGGTGTTAGTGTGGTGGTGTTAGTGTGGTGGTGTTAGTGTGGTGGTTATAGTGTGGTGGTGTTAGTGTGGTGGTGTTAGTATGGTGGTGTTAGTGCGGTGGTGATAGTGATGTGGTGATAGTGAACTGGTGTTAATGTGGCAGTGTTGGTGTGGTGGTGTTAATGTGATTGTGTTAATATGATGTTGTTAAAATGTTGGTGTCAATGTGGTGGTGTTAGTTTGGTGGGGTTAGTTTGGTGGTGTTAATGTGATGTTAATGTGGTGGTGTTAGCGTGATGGTGTTAATGTGGTGATATTAATGTGGTGGTGTTATTGTTCTTGTGTTAATGTGGTGGTGTAAGTGTGTTGGTGTTAATGTGATGGTGTTAATGTGGTGGTGTTGGTGGGATGCTATTAATGTGGTGGTTTTGGTGTGGTTGTGTTAATGTGGTTGTGTTAATGTGATGGTGTTAATGTGGTGGTGTTAGTGTGGAGGTGTTAATGTGATCGGGTTAATGTGGTGGTGTTGGTGTGATGGTGTTATTGTGGTGGTTATGGTGTTAATGTGATGGTATTAATGTGATGGTGTTAATGTGGTGGTTATGGTGATGAGGTGGTGCTGATGAGATGGTGTTAATGTTGTGGTGTTAGTGTGATGGTGTTAATATAGTGGTGTCAATGTTATGGTGTTAATGTAGTTGTGTCAGTGATATGGTGTTAATGTAGTGGTGCCACTGTCATAGTGGTGTCACTGTCATAGTGGTGTCACTGTCATGGTGTTAATGTAGTGGTGTCAGTGTTATGGTGTTAATGTAGTAGTGTCAGTGTTATGGTGTTAGTGTAGTGGTGTCTTCTTTTATGGTGTTAATGTAGTGTTGTCAGTGTCATGATGTTAATGTGGTGGTGTCACTGTTATGGTGTTAATGTAGTGGTGTCAGTGTTATGGTGTTAATGTAGTGGTGTCACTGTTATGGTGTTGATGTAATGGTGTCACTGTTATGGTGTTAATGTAGTGGTGTCACTCTTGTGGTGTTAACGTAGTGTTGTTAGTGTGATGGTTTTAATGTAGTAGTAATGTCACTGTGACGGTGTTAATGTAGTGGTGTCACTGTAATGTTGTTAATGTAGTGGTGTCAGTGTTATGGTGTTAATGTGGTGGTGTTACTGTTATGGTGTTAATGTAGTGGTGTCAGTGTTATGGTGTTAATGTAGTGGTGTCACTGTTATGGTGTTAATGTAGTGGTGTCACTGTTATGGTGTTAATGTAGTGGTGTCACTGTTATGGTGTTAATGTAGTGGCGTCACTGTTATGGTGTTAATGTAGTGGCGTCACTGTTATGGTGTTAATGTAGTGGTGCCACTGTTATGGTGTTAATATAGTGGCGTCACTGTTATGGTGTTAATGTAGTGGTGCCACTGTTATGGTGTTAATGTAGTTGTGCCATTGTTATGGTGTTAATGTAGTGGCGTCACTGTTATGGTGTTAATGTAGTGGTGCCACTGTGTATGGTGTTAATATAGTGGTGCCACTGTTATGGTGTTAATGTAGTGGCGTCACTTTTATGGTGCTAGTATCGTGGTATCATTGTGATGGTGTTAATGTAGTGGTGCCACTGTTATGGTGTTAATGTAGTGGCGTCACTGTTATGGTGTTAATGTAGTGGCGTCACTGTTATGGTGTTAATGTAGTGGTGCCACTGTTATGGTGTTAATATAGTGGCGTCACTGTTATGGTGTTAATGTAGTGGCGTCACTGTTATGGTGTTAATGTAGTGGTGTCACTGTTATGGTGTTAATGTAGTGGCGTCACAGTTATGGTGTTAATGTAGTGGTGCCACTGTTATGGTGTTAATATAGTGGCGTCACTGTTATGGTGTTAATATAGTGGCGTCACTGTTATGGTGTTAATGTAGTGGCGTCACTGTTATGGTGTTAATGTAGTGGCGTCACTGTTATGGTGTTAATGTAGTGGCGTCACTGTTATGGTGTTAATGTAGTGGCGTCACTGTTATGGTGTTCATGTAGTGGTGTCACTGTTATGGTGTTAATGTAGTGGCGTCACTGTTATGGTGTTAATGTAGTGGTGCCACTGTTATGGTGTTAATATAGTGGCGTCACTGTTATGGTGTTAATGTAGTGGCGTCACTGTTATGGTGTTAATGTAGTGGTGCCACTGTTATTGTGTTAATATAGTGGCGTCACTGTTATGGTGTTAATGTAGTGGTGCCACTGTTATGGTGTTAATGTAGTGGCGTCACTGTTATGGTGTTAATGTAGTGGCGTCACTGTTATGGTGCTAGTATCGTGGTGTGTTACACAATCATCATTCTAGACATGACCTACGTCATGCCTCCGATAACGCATGTTACTAACATAGTAACTCACATTCACGAGAAAGACATCACTTCAGCAAGGTGGGAATATCACCTGTGTTTACAATTATCAAAGTATGCAGAATAGCCAGCTTTCTAGAACACTAATTAACATGTGGCAGAGATAACATCTACCATGCACATGACCGGAGTTCTTTACTATGGTCAACATTATTTCTAATATGCGCCTCCGAGATCCTACCAACCATGGGAGTTAAAAGTTTAACCAACCATTTAGATAAGTTATATGCTACTGAGCCTACTGAACTTATAATAGGACGCACTGGGTTCCCTGGTTTATGAGTCTTGATCAACCCATGAAGATACAGTAGAGTTGCCGACCTCGCTGACAGGTGGTTAATTAGTTCATCATTTCCCTTCAATAATGTTGTAAGACGTTTGTTGAAATGTCTGTTGACCTGGTCAATAAGGTTCCTAACAGACGGTTCTTAAGTTTAATTATCACTCAATAAATGGTTCATTTTACCTAAATATTCAACTTTATCTAAAATAACAACAATATTGGATTTAACACCTCTCGAGAGATGCAAAGTCTGACCGTTACTGATATATATATATATATATATATATATATATATATATATATATATATATATATATATATATATATATATATATATATATATATATATATATATATATATATATATATATATATATATATATTATATATATATATATAAATATATATATAAATGTGTGTGTGTGTGTGTGTGTGTGTGTGTGTGTGTGTGTGTGTGTGTGTGTGTGTGTGTGTGTGTATGTGTGTGTGTGAATGTGTGTATATATGTGTGTATATATGTTTACATGTAGAAGAAACTCACCATCACTCACTCCATCACCGTCTTGACAGAGGAACGCTGAGATGGCCTTCCTAAATGTAATGTCTGCATACCTCCTTCAGAGTGCAAGTACTGTACTTCCTACCTCCAGGACTCAAGTCTGGCTAACCGGGTTCTCTGAATCCCTTTATAAATGTCACCTTGCTCACACTCCAACAGCACGTCAAGTCTTAAAAGCCACTTCCTTCCATTTTCTCCTATGTTACACACACACACACCTAGAGGATGTCTAAGCCCCTCGCGTACAAAACCTCCTGTACCCCCTTCCCTCTAACCTGTATGTGTGACTAGCAGAAGCCAGTCACACATACAGTCGTGATGTGGGAGTTGACCTAGTGTCCAGCAGAAGTCAGTTACATATAACATACTAGTCAATTAAAGGGTGAGAGAAAATGAAAAATAAATTCGAGAAAGTTGATAAAGAAAGAGAAGACACGAGAAGCATGATTAACGAAGACAAGAAGTAGTGGGATAGTAAAGAATGCTGAAGAACTAAAAGAAGAAAAGGGGAGATGGTTGAAAATAAAGAGAATATGAAGAGGAAGAGAAGAATGCCAATGGAAAAAGAGGAGGTAAAGAGGAAGAGGATAATACCAGTGAATACACTAGAAAGTAAAGAAGAAGAGAAAGAGGAAGGGGAAAGCGGGATCAATACGTCTGAAAATAATAAATAGAATATAATGGGAAACAAAAGATAATTAGCAAGTTGGTAACTTGGGATACACAGTGTGGTGAGAGAGAGAGAGAAGGGGGGAGGGAGGGGGGAAAGTGAGAGAAATTGAGAGAGTGAGATGGACGGAGAGGGAGAGGGGGATAAAGGAGAAAGAGAGGAGACGAGAAAGGGGAGAAGATGAGAGAATAAGACGAAGAAGGAGGTAGGAGAGAGGAGAAAGGAGTGAGGATGAGAGAAAAGACAAGGAGAGAGAACAGAAGAGCGAGGATGGAGAAATAAGGAAGGAGGGTTGACAACACTAGTGAACACCTGAAATATATATGTTGACACGAGGAAGCCTTGTGTTGCCTCCTGGTGCTGACACCACCACTGGCAGCACTGCTGACACAACTGCTGACACCACTCCTGACACCACCAGTGACAACACTGCTGATACAACTGCGGACACCACCACTGACACCACTACTGACACCACAGCTGACATCACCACTGATACCACTACTGACATCACTGCTGACACCACCAGTAACAGCACTGCTGACACCACTGACAACACTGCTGACACCACTGACACCACTGACAAAACTGATACCACTGACACCACCACTGATACCACCATAGCCAACATCACCACTGCCAGCACCACCATTCTCACTACCACTGCCAACAACATCACTACAGTCACCATCACTGCAAACACCACCACTGCAAACACTACCACTGCCAACAACACCACTGCCAACAACACCACTGCCAACACCACCATTGTCAACACCACCACTTCAAACAACACCACTACTCCCACCACTTCCAACAACACCACTACCAACACCAACACTGCCAACACCACTACTACTCTCACCACCACTGCCAACACCACCACTGCCAACACCACCGCTGCCAACACCATCACTCTCACCACCACTGACAACACCACCGCTGCCAACACCATCACTCTCACCACCACTTCCAACACCACTACTCTCACCACCACTGCCAACACCACCGCTGCCAACACCATCACTCTCACCACCACTGACAACACCACCACTGCCAACACCATCACTCTCACCACCACTGCCAACAACATCACTGCCAACACCACTACTCCCACGACCACTGCAAACACCACTACTGCCAACACCACCACTGCCAAAACCACCCCCACTCTCACCACTACTGCCAACACCACCACTGCCAACGCCACCACAACCATCACCACCACTCCCAGCCTCACCACTGCCAACACTACCACTCTCACTACCACTCCCAACAACATCACTAATCTCACCACCACTGCAAACACCATCACTGCAAACACCATCACTGCCAACACTACCACTGCCAACAACACCACTGCCAACAACACCACTGCCAACAACACCACTGCCAACACCACCATTGCAAACACCACCACTGCCAACAACACCACTACTCCCACCACTACCAACACCACCACTACCAACATCACCACTGCCAACACCACCACTACTCTCACCACCACTGCCAACACCATCACTCTCACCACCACTGTCATCACCACCGCTGCCAACACCATCACTCTCACCACCACTGCCAACACCACTACTCTCACCACCACTGCCAGCACTACCACTGCCAACAACACCACTGCCAACACCACTACGTCCACCACCACTGCAAACACCACCACTGCCAACACCACCACTCTCACCACTACTGCCAACGCCACCACAACCAACACCACCACTCCCAGCCTCACCACTGTCAACACTACCACTCTCACTACCACTGCCAACAACATCACTACTCTCACCACTACTGCAAACACCACCACTGCAAACAACACCACTGCCAACACTACCACTGCCAACAACACCACTGCCAACAACACCACTGCCAACACCACCATTGCCAACACCACCACTTCAAACAACACCACTACTCCCACCACTGCCAACACCACCACTACCAACACCACCACTGCCAACAAAACCACTACTCTCACCACCACTGCCAACAACACCACTGCCAACACCACCGCTGACAACACCATCACTCTCACCACCACTGCCAACACCATCGCTACCTACACCACCACTCTCACCACCACTCTCACCACCACTGACAACACCACTACTCTCACCACCACTGCAAACACCACCACTGCCAACACCACCACTGCCAAAAGCACCACCACTCTCACCACTACTGCCAACACCATCACTGCCAACGCCACCACAACCAACACCACCACTCCCAGCCTCACCACTGCCAACACTACCACTCTCACCACAACTGCCAACATCACTACTCTCACCAGCACTGCCAAAACCACTACTCTCACCACCACTGCCAACACCAACACTGCCAACACCACCGCTCCCAACACCGTCACTCTCACCACTACTGCCAACACCACCACTGCCAAAAGCACCACCACTCTCACCACTACTGCCAACACCATCACTGCCAACGCCACCACAACCAACACCACCACTCCCAGCCTCACCACTGCCAACACTACCACTCTCACCACAACTGCCAACATCACTACTCTCACCTGCACTGCCAAAACCACTACTCTCACCACCACTGCCAACACCAACACTGCCAACACCACCGCTGCCAACACCGTCACTCTCACCACCACTTCCAAAACCACTACTCTCACCACCACTGCCAACACTGCCACTGCCAACAACACCACTTCCAACACCACTACTCCCACCAACAATGCAAACACCACCAATCTCACCACTACTGCCAACACCACCACTGCCAACGCCACCACAACCAACACCACCACTCCCAGCCTCACCACTGCCAACACTACCACTCTCACTACCACTGCCAACAACATCACTACTCTCACCACCACTGCAAACACCACCACTGCAAACACTACCACTGCCAACACTACCACTGCCAACAACACCACTGCCAACAACACCACTGCCAACAACACCATTGTCAACACCACCACTGCCAACAACACCACTACTCCCTCCACTGCCAACACCACCTCTACCAACACCACGGCTGCCAACACCACCACTCTCGCCACCACTGCCAACACCACTACTCTCACCACCACTGCCAACACTACCACTGCCAACACCACTACTCCCAGGACCACTGCAAACACCACCACTGCCAACACCACCACTCTCACCACTACTGCCAACACCACCACTGCCAAAACAACCACCACTCTCACCACTACTGCCAACACCACCACTGCCAACCCCACCACAACCAACACCACCACTCCCAGCCTCACCACTGCCAACACTACCACTCTCACTGCCACTGCCAACAACATCACTACTCTCACCACCACTGCAAACACTACCACTGCAAACACCACCACTGCCAACACTACCACTGCCAACAACACCACTGCCAACAACACCACTGCCAACACCACCATTGCAAACACCACCACTGCCAACAACACCACTACTCCCACCACTGCCAACACCACCACTGCCAACACCCCCACTACCAACACCACCTCTGCCAACACCATCACTCTCACCACCACAGCCATCACCACCGCTGCCAACACCATCACTCTCACCACCACTGCCAACACTACCACTGCCAACAACACCACTGCCAACACCACTACTCCCACCACCACTGCAAACACCACCACTGCCAAAAGCACCACCACTCTCACCACTACTGCCAACACCATCACTGCCAACGCCACCACAACCAACACCACTACTCCCAGCCTCACCACTGCCAACACTACCACTCTCACCACAACTGCCAACATCACTACTCTCACCAGCACTTCCAAAACCACTACTCTCACCGCCACTGCCAACACCAACACTGCCAACACCACCGCTGCCAACACCGTCACTCTCACCACCACTTCCAACACCACTACTCTCACCACCACTGCCAACACTACCACTGCCAACAACACCACTGCCAACACCACTACTCCCACCACCAATGCAAACACCACCACTGCCAACACCACCACTCTCACCACTACTGCCAACACCACCACTGCCAAAACCACCATCACTCTCACCACTACTGCCAACACCACCACTGCCAACGCCACCACAACCAACACCTCCACTCCCAGCCTCACCACTGCCAACACTACCACTCTCACTACCACTGCCAACAACATCACTACTCTCACCACCACTGCAAACACCACCACTGCAAACCCCACCACTGCCAACACTACCACTTCCAACAACACCACTGCCAACAACACCACTGCCAACACCACCATTGCCAACACCAACACTGCCAACAACACCACTACTCCCTCCACTGCCAACACCACCACTACCAACCCCACCACTGCCAACACCACCACTACTCTCACCACCACTGCGAACACCACCGCTGCCAACACCACCACTCTCACCACCACTGCCAACACCACTACTCTCACCACCACTGCCAACAATACCACTGCCAACAACACCACTGCCAACACCACTACTCCCACCACCACTGCAAACACCACCACTGCCAACGCCACCACAACCAACACCACCACTCCCAGCCTCACCACTGCCAACACTACCACTCTCACCACAACTGCCAACATCACTACTCTCACCAGCACTGCCAAAACCACTACTCTCACGACCACTGCCAACACCAACACTGCCAACACCACCGCTGCCAACACCGTCACTCTCACCACCACTTCCAAAACCACTACTCTCACCACCACTGCCAACACTACTACTCTCACCACCACTGCCAACACTACCATTGCCAACAACACCACTGCCAACACCACTACTCCCACCACCAATGCAAACACCACCACTGCCAACACCACCACTCTCACCACTACTGCCAACACCACCACTGCCAAAACCACCACCACTCTCACCACTACTGCCAACACCACCACTGCCAACGCCACCACAACCAACACCTCCACTCCCAGACTCACCACTGCCAACACTACCACTCTCACTACCACTGCCAACAACATCACTACTCTCACCACCACTGTAAACACCACCACTGCAAACACCACCACTGCCAACACTACCACTTCCAACAACACCACTGCCAACAACACCACTGCCAACACCACCATTGCCAGCACCTCCACTGCCAACAACACCACTATTCCCACCTCTGCCAACACCACCACTACCAACACCACCACTGCCAACACCACCACTACTCTCACCACCACTGCCAACACCACCATTGCCAACACCACCGCTGCAAACATCATCATTCTCACCACCACTGCCAACACCATCGCTGCCAACACCACCACTGCCAACACCACTACTCTCACCACCAATGCCAACAACACCACTGCCAACACCACTACTCCCACCACCACTGCAAACATCACCACTGCCAAGACCACCACTCTCACCACTACTGCCAACACCACCACTGCCAAAAGCACCACCACTCTCACCACTACTGCCAACACCACCACTGCCAACGCCATCACAACCAACACCACCACTCCCAGCCTCACCACTGTCAACACTACCACTCTCACTACCACTGCCAACAACATCACTACTCTCACCACTACTGTAAACACCACCACTGCAAACACCACCACTGTCAACACTACCACTGCCAACAACACCACTGCCAACAGCACCACTGCCAACACCACCATTGCCAACACCACCACTGCAAACAACACCACTACTCCCACCACTGCCAACACCACCACTACCAACACCACCACTGCCAACACCACCACTACTCTCACCACCACTGCCAACACCACCACTGCCAACGCCACCCCTGCCAACTCCATCACTCTCACCACCACTGCCAACACCATCGCTGCCTACACCACCACTCTCACCACCACTGCCAACAACACTACTCTCACCACCACTGCAAGCACCACCACAGCCAACACCACCACTGCCAACACCACCACTGCCAAAAGCACCACCACTCTCACCACTACTGCCAACACCATCACTGCCAACGCCACCACAACCAACACCACCACTCCCAGCCTCACCACTGCCAACACTACCACTCTCACCACAACTGCCAACATCACTACTCTCACCAGCACTGCCAAAACCACTACTCTCACCACCACTGCCAACACCAACACTGCCAACACCACCGCTGCCAACACCGTCACTCTCACCACCACTTCCAACACCACTACTCTCACCACCACTGCCAACACTACCACTGCGAACAACACCACTGCCAACACCACTACTCCCACCACCAATGCAAACACCACCACTGCCAACACCACCACTCTCACCACTACTGCCAACACCACCACTGCCAAAACCACCACCACTCTCACCACTACTGCCAACACCACCACTGCCAACGGCACCACAACCAACAGCTCCACTCCCAGCCTCACCACTGCCAACACTACCACTCACTACCACTGCCAACAACATCACTACTCTCACCACCACTGCAAACACCACCACTGCAAACCCCACCACTGCCAACACTACCACTTCCAACAACACCACTGCCAACAACACCACTGCCAACACCACCATTGCCAACACCACCACTGCCAACAACACCACTACTCCCTCCACTGCCAACACCACTACTACCAACCCCACCACTGCCAACACCACCACTACTCTCACCACCACTGCGAACACCACCGCTGCCAACACCACCACTCTCACCACCACTGCCAACACCACTACTCTCACCACCACTGCCAACACTACCACTGCCAACAACACCACTGCCAACACCACTACTCCCACCACCACTGCAAACACCACCACTGCCAACACCACCACTCTCACCACTACTGCCAACACCACTGCCAACGACACCACAACCAACACCACCACTCCCAGCCTCTCCATTGCCAACACTACCACTCTCACTACAACTGCCAACAACATCACTACTCTCACCACCACTGCAATCACCACCACTGCAAACACCACCACTGCCAACACTACCACTGCCAACAACACCACTGCCAACAACACCACTGCCAACACCAATATTGCCAGCACCTCCACTGCCAACAACACCACTATTCCCACCTCTGCCAACACCACCACTACCAACACCACCACTGCCAACACCACCACTACTCTCACCAACACTGCCAACACCAGCATTGCCAACACCACCGCTGCCAACATCATCATTCTCACCACCACTGCCAACACCATCGCTGCCAACACCACCACTGCCAACACCACTACTCTCACCACCACTGCCAACAACACCACTGCCAACACCACTACTCCCACCACCACTGCAAACATCACCACTGCCAACACCACCACTCTCACCACTACTGCCAACACCACCACTCTCACCACTACTGCCAACACCACCACTGCCAAAAGCACCACCACTCTCACCACTACTGCTAACACCACCACTGCCAACGCCACCACAACCAACACCACCACTCCCAGCCTCACCACTGTCAACACTACCACTCTCACCACCACTGCCAACATCACAACTCTCGCCAGCACTGCCAAAACCACTACTCTCACCACCTCTGCCAGCACCAACACTGCCAACACCCCCACTGCCAATACTACCACTGCCAACAACAACACTGCCAACACCACTACTCCCGCCACCACTGCCAACAACACCACTGCCAACACCACCATTGCCAACAACATTACTACTCCCAGCAACATTGCCAACACCACCACTGCCAACACCATTACTTTCACCACCACTGCCAACACCACTACTCTCACCACCACTGCCAACACCACTACTCTCACTACCACTGCCAACAACAACACTACCAACACCACCACTGCCAACACTACCACTGCCAACAACACCACTGCCAAAACCACTACTCTCACCACCACTGCCAACACTAACACTGCCAACACCACCACTGCCAACACACCACTGCCAACAACACCACTGCCAACACCACCACAGCCAACACCACCACTGCCAACAACATAACTACTCTCACCACCACTGCAAGTACCTTCACTGCCAACAACACCACTGCCAACACCACCACAGCAACACCACCACTGCCAACACCACCACTCTCACCACTACTGCCAACACCACCACTACCAACACCACCACCACTCTCACCACTACTGCCAACACCACCTCTGCCAACACTACCACTGCCAACACCATCACTGCTAACACCACTTCTCCCACCACCAATGCGAACACCACTACTCTAACTACCACTGTCAACACCAAAACTGCCAACAACACCACCACTGCCAACACCACTATTCCCGCCACCACTGCCAACACTTCTACCAACACTACGACACTTTGTCTTCACTATCACACTTAGTTCAAGTACTGATTAGAATAATATATTGCAAGTACGCTTTATTATATAATAATTAATGTACAGATTATTATATAATAATTCAAGTACAGATCATTATTTAATAATTCAAGTACTTATTATTATAATATAATTCAAGTGAGTCTCAAGCTTACTTATAATCATCCCTGCCAGTGAGAGCCAAGTTTACTTGTTATCCCCCATAGTTATTATTATTATTATTCGCCTTCAGGGACTAGTAATAATAATAATAATAATAATAATAATAATAATAATAATAATAATAATAATAATATTATTATTATTATTATTATTATTATTATTATTATTATTATTATTATTATTATTATTATTAATATTATTATTATTATTATTATTATTATTATTATTATTATTATTATTATTATTATTATTATTATAATTATTATTATTATTATTATCATAATCATCCTCATCATTATTATAAAAATCGCTAAATTCGTGGTTGAGGCTCAATTCTCCGTCCATTAAGAGCGACTCAGAATCACGACTCAGGCAGCTCACAAACTCCTCACAAGCCTCTGACTGCCACTTCCACCAACCATACTTTCATTAGCTCTTTTACGTTCATCAGTTTCCAGGTCATTAGCAGGATTAATTACCCAGACTACCATCCGCAACTTATGACGTCGCTTAATTAATTAGCCAGCTGGTGAGTACCACTCGCCAAGCTTAAAAGGGAGATCTTAGAAGATCTTAGAAAATAAGAAAAGCTTTAGCATGTTTTCTAGTGTTTCCTGCTAGATTCTGGTATTGATTTTTTATTTTTCAAGATTGAAAATGAAAACACTCTCTAGATTTCACTAGATCGAGCATCTCTCTCTCTCTCTCTGTCTCTCTGTCTCTCTGTCTCTCTGTCTCTCTGTCTATGTCTGTCTGTCTGTCTGTCTGTCTGTCTGTCTGTCTCTCTCTCTCTCTCTCTCTCTCTCTCTCTCTCTCTCTTTATATATATATATATATATATATATATATATATATATATATATATATATATATATATGTCGTGCCGAATATGTAAAACTGGTCAATTAGCAAGAACTCATTTAAAATTAAGTCCTTTGGGCAATTTTCTCTTATACGTTTAAAGATACATTTTTTCATTAATGTTAATGTAAAAAATTTTAATTTTGCACCAAAAGAATCTTAGAAAACTTACCTAACCTTATTATAACAAGAACAATTTATTTTAGCCTAACCCAACTAAATATATTTTAGATTTGTTTACAATAATTTAATACTAAACAAACACAGTGAAATATATTTTTTTCGTTAGGTTCAGAATGATTTTGGCGAAATTATTGCTTACACAAATTTTCGCTTGTCCTATATGGCAAGATGAGCGTTGCTATTTAAGCCAAGAACTCAAGTTCTGCCTATTCGGCACGACATATAAATTACAGTGTCGGAGTGTCAATTTACGGACCGCGTTTCGAGCCCCTAGTCCACCCTTTTCCATATTCATACATATACAAGCATACACTCCGTAAAGTCTTTGGTACTTTACCGTGATCTAAACTCTTTCTCCAAATAATACTGAGGTCTGGTGCTCTCTTTGATGAGTAACGAATTCTAGGTACTTCATACTCCTGGTCAAGCATAACAAGAAATTAGAGAAAGTTTAAAAGTTTGCAACAAGACTAGTCCGGGAGCTGCCCCTTAGGACAGGAAGGATAGGGAGGACATGATAACGACAGGGTGGATAGGGACAGGATGTTTCAGAGATGGGACACAGCAACATGGGAACATGGGATGACAAATGGAAGTTGAAGACTCAGATGAGTCACCAGGATGTCAGGAAGTATTTCTTCAGTCATAGAGTTGTCAGGAAGTGGAGTAGTTTGGAGAGTGATGCAGTTCAGTCAGGATCCGTGCACAGCTTCAAGAAGAGGTATGATGAAGCTCATGGAGCCCAGGAGAGAGAGGACCTAGTAGCGACCATTGAAGAGGCGGGGTCAGGAGTTATGACTCGACCCCTTCAACCACAATT